>NW_028281044.1:1832500-1952500 GCF_059751285.1 Brachycentrus maculatus | reverse complement strand
ATGAAAAGAAGCTTTTTATTGAGCAGAAACTCTTTTATTAGAATGTGAGGTCCGAATCTTGGATTAAAATCACACACATGAGAAACGCAAGAAAACATCATTTTCATTTTTATTATTTAAGCTTATAATTTCACCAGAGAATTTATTTACAACATTTTAAACCAGCCTATGACGGTCATCAGCCCCGTAAATGCCCAGACTTCCATATTCTTCTTCTTCTTTGATGAGATGTCAATAAATAATAAGATTGTATTACAGTCATAATTGGTGTAATGGTAAGCGTGTTTTGCGGCCGTACTAGAGTTCCCGGGTTCGATTCCCAGGGGGGGGGGGTGAAAATAAATAATAGTGAATTCAAACTCTAATATTTATTTTATATTTTATACACCCTGGACTGGTCCCTGAAGCGCAAGGGTGATCACCTTGCCTTCATCTAAGTAACAATCAAGTTAATACTGCGTCAAAACGATGCAGTGCCTTATGCACCATTGATGCAGTGCCTTATGCACCATTGGGTACGGATAAGGGTAAAAGAAGAAGACTTCATTAAAAAACAGCAATTTTCCAACTATTTAAGGGTAAAAAATACTTAAATCTATAGAAATGTTCATCTTCGAGATACCAACATGACTTTTAAATACCAAAATGCCATACCAACCAATTCCAACAAAACTTTAAATATTTGGGAACAAAGTACCTTCCAACAGATATTTAAGAAAATAACTCCTGTAATTGGAGATAATCCAGATTTTGTGAACATGTATTTGGACACACTCAAAATGGTATTCTTAATCTTTTAAAATATCCCTAGTTCCGCCTTGCATAGTTTATTGACAAGAGGGTCTGTTTTAATAGATTTATATTATCCACTGACACTTCGTGATGGAATTGCATTATTAATATATTATTAGATTAAAATCAATATTTTTAGCTTTTCCACTTTATTTTTATTTGACCAGCGACCGGGCTTCGTCGTTACCGACATCATCAGACTGGTCTGATGAAACTGACTGGTCTGATCACCAGTCTGATGATGTCGGTAACGACGAAGCCCGGTCGCTGGTCAAATAAAAATAAAGTGGAAAAGCTAAAAATATTGGTTTTAATCTATTAATATATTAAGAGGGTCTGTTTTCTATGGTTTTTGCGGAAGCGTCACCAGTAGCGAGTAGCATTTATCTCGACGGAAGAGCATTGCATAATTGGCAGACGAATAACAGGAGATGGTATCTGCGTTTGCATGATGTTTGAAGAAAGATTGGGTATAATTACGTGTTGAGCAGTTTCATGCTCAGTGGCTTTGTAATCTACTCGCGGTTCCAGCACGCTTGCTTCTCACACCTTGACGGTTCAGAGAACTCTCCCGAGAACGCGATGCTGATGGATGAGAGCATTGATTAATAATAAATTAATCAAAGACAACTGGCTTAATAATAATAATAAAACCCTTATCCGCACCCCAATGGTGCATAGGGCACTGCGTCATATAAACGCAGTGTTATGTTGATCGTTTACACATGAAGGAAAGGTGATCAGCCCTCCGCTTCAGGTAACAGTCCTGGGTAATATTGAATAAATATTACAGTGAAAAAAATCACATAAATTTATTTTACCCCCCTTGGGAATCGAACCCAGGACCTCCAGAACGGTAGCCGAGCGTGCTGACCATTACACTACTGGCTTACCTACCTAAATGTTATTTGGAATAACAATTAAAAGTAACTAACTAACTAACCATCACGCCGCTTCCCCGAAGGGGTAGGCAGAGAGAATAAAACGCCACACTTCCATATTCTTCTTCATCTTTGATGAGATGTCAAAAATAATATAAAATTCTTTCTTTCTTAAAATAAAAATAAAAATTGCCATTATATCCACATATATAATTAATCATTTCTACATATATAAATTCTTTCTTAAAATAAAAATAAAAATTTCCATGTCAATAAATTCTTCCTTTCCCAGAAAATAAATATAAGGGTACATACCTACATCCCCCATTAGCTACTGTTGTCTCCCATAAATTATTGCTGCACGTGTTAAAACTGTCACTTAGAATTGTATAGCTACATAAGGACCGTAGTCCATTTGATCTTCACATTCGTTTGATAATGCCCTAACAAGGCGAAACAATTGTCACAGTATAATTTTGTATGTGTTTTTGTTAATAAAATACAACTTAGTAGACTCAAAAAATCTGTGTTTGATTTAAAATTAATACATAAAATAAAATAAAAACTATATAGCTAACTTATCATCATGTCGCTTTCTGTAGGGGCAGGTAGAGAATAGAATACCACACTAATCTGTCTTTGCAAACATTCTCTCGCCTCTTCCACGTTCATGCATCTCCTCATACATAACCGTCGATCGTTTTGACTCCTAACCTGACCACTTTCAAGTATTTGGTATACCTGATCGTATCTTGTTTTTCTCGGTCTTCCTCTGCTCCTTTTTCCAATTACATTCGCCGCATAAATTTGTTTTACCGTTATAGTTAACAACATTTTGAGTGTGTCCAAATGCTTGTTCACAAATCTGGATTATCTCTAATTATTATTATTACTAACCATATTCGCTCCCTAGGTGGAGCATATGGAGTTCACAAACTGTCTCCAGGCTTTTCTGTCGGCTCCCAGCTCCCTTGCATCCTCCCAAGTCAGATTACGTTAAGTCCACGAAATCTCCAATTATAGGAGTTATTTATCATATTTTTTAAATATCTCAGCCTACGACGGTCGTAAGCCCCGTAAATGCCCAGACTTCCATATTTTTCATCTATGTTCAGATGTCAAAAAATGATAAGAATATTCATTTTATTTTTATTTTTATTTTTTATTTTTGACGTATCTCCTGTAATTGGAGATCATCCAGATTTTGCGAACAAGTATTTGGACACACTCAAAATGTTGTAAATAATAAGAGTATTGTTTTTGTCCGCCTCCGCAGTGTAATGGTCAGCACGCTCGGCCACCGTTCTGGAGGTCCCGGGTTCGATTCCCAAGGGGGGAAAATAAATATAAGTGATTTTTTTCACTGTCATATTTATTCAATATTACCCTGGACTGGTACCTGCAGCGGAGGGCTGATCACCTTTCCTTCATGTGTAAACGATCAAGATAACACTGCGTTTATATGACGCAGTACCCTATGCACCATTGGGGTGCGGATAAGGGTTTTTTATTATTATTATATTGTTTATCTAAAATGGAGTGGATCTTGGACTTGTACCTGAATCGCAGGGCTGATCACCATTCATTAAAATATTCAACGGTAAAGATAGCACTGCAGTGCCGTATACACCATTGAGTGCAGCTGAGGGTTTTCGAGAGAGAGAGAGAGAAAGAGAGGTAGCGAGGTACTACAGATACTTTGCATGCCATAGGTACATATGCATACATGACAATGGACCGCCGATTCCCGTCCTTTCTCCCGGGCACAATGGCCGCCATCCCGCGAGGCGCCGACGTTATCACCACTATATTAGTGTCTGCATTCGCTAATAAGTATAATAAGTTTTCCCAACAGCGAGAAAGTCGCTGATTGGGCATTGTGACGTAACTGCACAGAGAGAGAATGCGAGAGAAACCGGTCATAATACGTGTAATAGTGCAGTAATTCGAGCAGTCTAATTCGGTGGTGACATTCATTAGAATTTGATCCGCTCGACGTCCTAGATTAATGGGACTTTACAGAAAAGGTTTTAGACAGATGCGGACTTTCAAGATTGTTAGTTAGACAAATGAGGACTTTCAAGATAATTTTTCATACAAATAGAATGAGAATGCGGGAGTAACCGGCCATAATACGTGTAATAATGAAATAATTTCTGCTATTGAATTCGGTGGTGACATTTATGCCATACTTTCGACGTCTTTGATTAATAGGACTTTCAAGAAGATTATTTAGACAAATAAAGACTTTGTCTGCCTCCGTAGTGTAATGGTCAGCACGCTCGCTTACCGTTCTGGAGTTCTGGGTTCGATTCCCAAGGCGGGTAAAATAAATATAAGTGATATTTTCACTGTAATATTTATTCAATATTATTACCCTGGACTGGTACCTGAAGCAGAGGGCTGATCACCTTTCCTTCATGTGTAAACGATCAAGATAACACTGCGTTTATATGACGCAGTGCCCTATGCACCATTGGGGTGCGGATAAGGGTTTTATTATTATTTATTAAAAAGACTTTTGGGAAAATATTTTAGTGAATGAGACTTTTCAATAATACATTTTGCACAAGTGAGAAAATTCCAAAAAACATTCATGACAAATGAAGACATTACATTAGTGTAAACACACAGTTAAAAATTTTAAAGATTTGGATTTGAATTTTTTTTAATAAATGCTTTTTTTGATACTTTGTGGCACAATTCATAAACTTAACCACTTTTATTTTTGATATTTTTTCCGACCGGTTTCGACAAGCACCTTGTCACCTTCATAAATGGAAGAGTACTTTTTGTATTTGATTTTTAGTTTGTTTCTGGCTGTTATATTTCTTGAATAAATACATCAAAAATGTAAAAATAAAAATGAAATTTAATATTTATTTTGAGTACTTTCCTGATAAATCTTTTCACACGTAAATTTTAGGAAAAACACTGCGTTTCAGACAGATTATATGTGCGTGTATAATTATGACTTCTTCATAGAAATTTCTTTGTATCTTTGCATAAGTAAGAATCAGTTATCTGACGCGTATCATTCAGCAAACAATGACCACTGAAAAACAGTGCATGAATTTATCAAAAATTTAACAATCCGTGATTTTTTTGTTTTGTTTATTAAATAATGCATGGGTAGACTTTGGCTGATTACTGATTAACCGTGATGTGACTGACCATCTTAAAAAGTCAAACTAATTATTAAAATAACCCTCATCACTTCTGTATCGAGTGTGGCTCGTATTTATGCGCCAACTCCGATGTCGAGATTGACTTTATACTGTTTCATTTTAAACAGAAACAGTACCACAAATCCTTCTTTACAATACTAATAAGACTTTTTTTTATTTGCTTTATAACAATTTAATAACTTTTGGTTCCCTTAACACTTTTCCGCACCCAATGGTGCATAGGGCACTGCGTCGTATCAATCTTGCATCGTTATCTTGATCGTTACTTATATGAAGACAAGATTATCACACCTACGCTACAGAGTAATATTAAATAAATATTACAGTATAAAATCACTAATATTCTCATTAACTGATTCGGCAGTTACTTTGTGGTAAAATCTATCCATTTTTAATTAATGATTTACTTAGTAAATACCACTAGTGGTATTTATTAAGTAAAACATTCACTAATATTCATTTATGTATTTAATTTATTATTTTTGAATTTCGTCCCATAACGTATGTATGAAACCCTTATCATCATGCATCATATAAACGCAGTGTTATCTTGATCGTTAACACATGAAGGGAAGGTGATCAGCTGCCCGCTTCAGGTACCAGTCTAGGGTAATATTTAATAAATATTACAGTAAAAAAATCACTTATATTTATTTGACCCCCATCTGGGAATCGAACCCGAGACCTCCAAAACGGTAAGCGAACCTGCTGACCATTACAATTACACTCCGGAGGCGGACCATACCACAAATATAACAATGTTTTCAAATTGCAAAATATAATAATTTTATCACTTATTCATGTGTCATCAACTTTGTAGAATAACGTAATTATTTTAATACACAAATTAAACATTTGTCTTAGACCACTTTTTGAGTTTATTAATGTAAACACGATTAGTTTTGAGAACTACAGATTTTCTCATCAACGAAAATCTCTCATTTGATGAGAACATTTGTTCTCGAAACAAGTCGTGCTTATGTAAGCAATTATTCAAATATAAAAATAAACATTCGTATAAAACCACTTTTTAAGTTTATGAATGTTAATAAACTAAAAAAGTGGTCTTATACAAGTGTTTATTTTTACATTTGAATAATTTCTTAAACTTCGGGTTATCCTGACCCCAGATGGTCAGCGATGGGTTGACTGCGTTCCGGCGCGCGAGCCGCGTGCGAACTGTTACATAAAATTGAATAATTAGCCAAGTTAAATAATGAAATCTGTGCCGGGTTACTGCTAACTGTATCTCGGTACACTTAGCTTTCGTTTCGCTGTCTTTCGGCGGGTCGAAAGGGCACAGTGCCCCAGAAATACACTGCTACTTTGAACTTGATGGCTTCGCTTTATAGACCGCAGATGAGACTAATAATTAGACTCATATATTTTTTGACATCTCTTCAAAGATGAAGAAGAATATGGAAGTCTGGGCATTTACGGGGCTGACGACCGTCATAGGCTGGTTTAAGTGATCACTTTACACACGTGTAACATTCACCAATTCTACCTATTATTGACAACCACACTACTCAAATTCTTGGAAGTTCTATATATATGAACCGATTTAGAAACCTTGTTCTTGAATCACTAGAACTTTACAAGAAACATCTATTGGTGAGATGTAAAGAAGCTTTTTACTAAGCAGAAACTCTTATATTTTTTCCCTCTGTATTTTTTTATTTAACATAAATTTACAAAATTATGAAATAATTATGTACACCCCTCAATTATAAGCATGCTACTGTGACGTCATAACCGGAACGGAGTTCCGTTTAGAGAAAAACGGGAAAATCCGTTTCTTCCTTTTATTTCCGTTCGTGTGCAATTCCAATTTGTTTTTTTTTTGGTCTACTGCTTCATCGTTCGTTCTAAATCGTTCTCGCATCAAATTAGGTATTTTCGTATCTTTAATTTAAATTGTAGGTTAGCGGTTAGCGTGCGTGACAATTCATTTCAACGGTCATTGAGTCGATTCGTGTGACTTTAATTATTATGATTATTTTATTTACATTTATTTTCCAACTCAGATAAGAAGAATATGGAAGTCTGGGTATTTACAGGGCTAGCGACATAGTAATAGTGATTTTACACGTTAATATTTATTTAATATTACCCTGGACTGGTCACTGAAACGCAGTAGTGATACCTTGCCTTCGTATAAGTAACGATCAAGATACCACCACGTCAATACGATTCAGTGCCCTATGCACCATTGGGTGCGGATAAGGGTTAGAGGAAGATGACAGAATGATTTTTACGAAACCGGTAGTCACGAATAATTGTTTATAAAAGTGGTATTACACAAAGTGAACGATGAATCATAAGGAGAGTGTTATATTACCATGCCACAAAGTTAACAATGCTTTAATTTTTTCTACAAAAATGTTAGTAATATTAGTATATAATTCAAATAATTATTCACCGAAATTTTTATGTCTACCGGTTTCGTGACGTACCCGTCTCTTCGTCAGGACAATTACTAACCAAAAGTAAAAATGACTAACGAATATGAATAATATTGAGAATAAAATTGAATTTATTTATTAATTGTTAATTCAAACACAGATTTTTTGAGTGTTCTAAGTTGTATTTTACTGTTAAATTACACTGGCCAACAATTTAAAACTTTTATTTTGTAACTGGCATGAAAATGCCTGATCTTTATGCACTTTGCATAGCTGAATTAAAAAACGAAAGCAAAAAAATGTAGCATGTCAGATTTTTTAGTTATGGATATTTTTAATTCTGATATTGACTAAAGTTGATCTTATTATTTATGTGTAAATATATAAACATATAGTACTATCGTATTCAATATTAATAAGTTAATATATTTTTACTGTTTCTCCATAATTCAATACTTTTTTTGAACCCTTAGACTTTAGACTAAAACATGTCTAGATACCAACCACTATTACGGTTTCAACGTATGGGGTCCATACAAACAATAATATGACTGTAACATCAAAACTTGACGTGATACAAGCTTGTCACCATATATGTAGACTTTGAATAAGAACGATTAACTTGGTCCAAATCAGTCATCAAAATTTCAGTTACAAAATCATTGTTGGCCAGTGTTATTGGCATTTAAAGATGCAATAACTAGGCGAAACAAATGTCAAATATGTATTTATTTATTGATTTGGCGTTTAATTTGTAGAACTCCTTTTTTATTTATGTATTAATTGTATACAATTCTAGGAACTAGGCTATTTAAGGACCGTCAGTAAGTTTAATCTTCACATTTGTTTGAAAATGCCATAACTAGGCGAAACTATTGTCACAATATGATTTTTTATGTGTGTTTTAGCAATAAAAAACAACTTAGTAGAATCAAAAAAAATGTGTTTAATTTAACAATTCATACATAAATTGGTAGATATTACTGAAGATATTATGCTTTTAATATACAAAATATAATATATTTTTTTGACATCTCATCAAAGAAGAAGAAAAATATGGAAGTCTGGACATTTACGGGGCTCAATGCCCAGACTTCCATATTCTTTTTCATCTTTGATGAGATGTCAAAAAATAATATGAAAATAACTCCTGTAATTGGAGATAATCCAGATTTTGTGAACAAGTATTGGACACAATCAAAATGTTGAATACAAAATATGAATTTATTTATTTTAAAATCCAATTAAAGGACAATTGTTTTATCATTTATAAGGACGTAACAGTGCAATATCTTGTAGAATCTATCCACTGGGCTTGACTGCGGTGGGACCAAATTGCAAACATTGATGATATTAGTCACCATCGTCGGATCGACGTTCTTGGGCAGCTTCGCCAGGACAACACTCTTGTCGAACTGTCCATCGGGCGTCAGGAGCCCCAAAGTCGTGTACAGGCAGTAGACGTAGTTCTTCACCTTGGCGTCATCCACAAAGTCCGCTTTGTGGAGATTGGTGATGAGCGCGTGGCTAGCCCTGGTTTTGAAAACGCAGTAATGGTGTAAGAAGGATATCTTGATGTTGTCGATCAATGTTTGACCCTGAGGAAATTACATAATACGAATTATCATCAGCAGGATGGATACAGACACCAATGCAAACACAGAAAGATCCCATAGACCCTCTTGACTTGCTGCCTTCTAAAATTCTATTTTCAATGGAAGTTTTTCTTAGTAAATCTTTTACTTTAAAAGATTTTTCTAATAAAATTGTAAAATAAGTTGGTTGAAGTGATCGGTCACAAATTACACACCAAAAATTAATCTAAGCGATGAAGTTTGTCTTTTTATTTTTGGAAATAAAAGCTTGTATATGAAATATAGATCGCCCAGAATATAAAAAGTAATGAATTCTCCGTATATATATATATATATATATATATATATATATATATATATATATATATATATATATATATATATATATATATATATATATATATATATATATTTACCTGGTAAATACCTATTTTTTTCAAAATCTATTGTGTTTTCGATGCATTCCGCATCTAGAATGGATCGAAACACACGTGTTTCACGTCACGACACGTCACAGTAGATTTTAAGAAATTGTGGTATTTACCAAGTAAAACCTTAATCAAAACAGATAGATATTACCACAAAGTGTCTGCCGAATCAATTAATGAAATGATAAGTGAAATGACGAAGTTATAATTCTGTAAAAAAAATTGTTAGTCCCTCTCCAAGCACAAGAGCTTAGTCTCTTTGTTGGAGAGAACTGCGTTATAAATTTTAAGATTGCAAAAGTAGAAATGTCTAGAAAATGTCTTTTAACAACCTAAATAATAATAATTAACTAAAAAAAATTAAAGAAAACTTTTGTAACCATATTAAAAAATAAAATTTTAATATTTGTATAATTTATATTTGAAGCACTAACTTTGTGATTTTCCACTTTTTAATTAAAATGTAACTTTGTTTTAAATCACTCTACATATTTTATGATAACTTAATTGTAATGTCTACCGGTTTCGAAGCTAACCGCTTCTTTATCAAGACTGATTAATACTCAGTCAATTACTAATTAATAATCAGTCTTGATAAAGAAGCGGTTAGCTTCGAAACCGGTAGACATTATAATTAAGTTATAATAAAATATTTAATTATAAAATATTTGTGGTACCTGAGCAGCCGCAATGAAGCCAAAAACTACGATGCTGAATAAAGCGATCTTCATTTTGATAATATATAATATTGTAATAAAATTCCCAAGTGTTTCGATCAATTCCCAGTAAGAACAATGTATGAACTAGCAAAATCTGCCTCTTTTATATACAGAAATATTGTCACCGAAAATAATCCTTACCTCTAAAAAATCGGATTTTAACATGAAAATACAAAAAATTCATTAAAACATAACATTTAATTTCATACATAATGACAAATATGAAAAATATATATTACAAAAAAAGTATTCGTATTATAATTATTTAATATTTTATTCCTCTTTTAAGCTGGGATTTCAACGGAAGTTAACACTTTAACTGCGCAGTTTTGATAATTTTACCTCAAATAGAAACATGGTGACGTAGTTTGACAAGAAAAATGCAATTGATATTCTTGATTGAAGCATGACTAACTAACTAACCTCACCGCAGGGGTAGGCAGAGAGAATAGAACGTCACACCACTTTTTCTTTGCAAACATTTAATGCCTCTTCCACATTCATGCATCTCCTCGTGCTCATACATACCCGCCGATTAATTCGACTCCTGAGATGATTGCTTTCAAGTATTTGAAATACCAAGTCTTCCTCAGTCTTCCTCTGCTCATATTACCAACTGAATTCGCCTCATAATTTTCTATTACCGTTCTTTCTCACTCATTCATTCCACATGTACAAACCATCTCAACACAGCTTTCTTAATTTTGTCAAAAATGCTTATCTCAGCCTTGCATTCTTTCCTTATTTCACCATTCGATCATCTATCAAACATAGTTTTGGGGCATATTCGTCTGAGAGAAAAATGAACCACAAATACGAAATTTGAGTATTTTGGCTGTCAATCATGAGTGAATGGTGATGTCACACAGTTAAACCAGCCAACGACAGGTCGTGACCTTTTGTTAATTTATCCAGACTTCCATATTCCCACCTCAACAGAATCTTCATCATTAAAAATCTAGATAAATATTTCTAAAGTCATTCTCTCATTCTCCCCAATCATTTAGTCCGCCTTCGTAGTGTAATGGGCAGCACGTTCTGCTACCGTTCTGAAGGTCCAGGTTCAATTGCCTGGGGGGGTCAAATAAATAAAATAAAAAAAGTAATTTTTTCACTCTAATATTTATTCAATATTACCCTGGACTGGTACCTGAAGCGGAGGGCTGATCACCTTTCCTTCATGTGTTAATTAATGATCACGATAACACTGCGTTTATATGATGCAGTGCCCTATGCACCATTCTGTGCGGATATGGGTTAGAAGAAGAAGAAGATTTGGGAACACTCAAAATATTGTAGATATTTTTAAAAAAAAAATTTTGAGTGAAATGAATAAACGGTCCCAATGTAGTTGGAAATTGAAGCAGAAGAACTCCTTGGAAAAATTGTCATGATCTTGAATCGAGTTGGTTGAAGACGTTCTACTCACGAGATTGGAAACATTGTATTTGGGTCCATAAGTCGTACCTGTTTGTACATAACAAAAAATAAATTAATACAACATACAAATAATTTTTATACGTACATGCATGTCGTGGGTATACTGGCAAAAAACGTTAACTCTAAAATCCCTGTTTGAATTATCGCTGTTATTTAAAGCATAAAATACCCGCTATTAAACTCAAAATTGAATTTACTTTAAAAAACCACATAAAAGAGACATTTTAAACTACTTAATGTATTTCGCTAGTTTATAGAACGCTGAAAACATTATAATAAGCATCATTTGGTCAAAATTGTATATTTTCGAGTAAACGTTTTTTACCAGTACAACCACGATATTACTTTACTGATTACAAAGTAATTTTATTAGAAATTTTAAGATTTTTTTTAGTAATATGGTAAACTTTCAACCGCACATAAATTATGTTAGTCTCTTTCTAGTCCTTGTATGCATCAAATGGTGAAACGGGCACTGTATTTGATTTATATATTAAAACTATCTAGGCATCATGCTGCTTCTTTGTAGGGGTAGATATAGACAACGAACGCCATACCAATGTGTCTTTGCAAACAATCTTCTCTTCTTCCACATTCATGCATCTCCTCATGCATACCCGCTAATTATTTCGACTCCTGACACCTTTCAAGTATTTGAAATATTTGTTTATTTATTTATTTAAACTTCATGTACAGAAAAAAAAGTACTTTGGGCTTATTGCTAAAAGCAATGTCTTCCAACCAACCAAAAACAGTCTAGTGATATTGATCAAAACGTTTGACACATTCTATTTTTTGATCTTATAAATTTTGTTTTTTCCGGTGTAAAAAACAGAATTTTGTAAAAATTGGCTTTAAAAAGGGAGTAAAATTATTATATTTTAAGTAAAATTTTACTGCAATTTTACTTATATTGCAATGGTAGGAATATATCGCACACTCCTTTTAAGAACGTCATAAATCAAAAATCGTCAATTTTCAGTTGTGCATGTTTTCGGAATGCCCAGAAAATATACTATATACCAGCAAAAGCGGCATATTTTTAACTTAATATTTACCCACTACAGGGCAGAAAATGTTGTTTTTGCATTTTGATGAAAAGGTATTGTTTAATTATTTTTTTTAAATATACTAAATATTTTTGAAATGGAGAAAAACCTTCAGGTTTTACCTAAAAAGATCTGTTGCACAGTAAAAAGTCCAATAAGTGGCTTGATATTTATTTTTAATACATTGTATTATATTTTTAAACTTTAAAAACGTTCTCCTGAAAAATCAAGTTTTTTTATTTATGACGTTCTTGAAAGGAGTGAGCGATATATGGCAATGAAAAACGTAATAACGAAGTTTTAAGGTTTATTTTTTAGCATTCTTTTACATCCTTCTACTTTCGCACACATTTACAGGAATTAGTTGTGTGAAAAAGCGAGAGCCTCCCATATTATATTATTTTTTATCTCTCTTCAATCTAAGGCGCGACACAGAAATCGACGCCATATCGGCTGTCAGATAGCGGAACGCGGACGCGCGTGTCTATGGGCGCAAGTGTCATTTATCTGTGGCAAACTTCCTTAAACATCTATGGTCAACAGGATACTCTAGTGACAGCGTTCCATTTTTAAATAACGGTTTCGTTGCCGCGTTTTCTCTCTGCTGCGGACGAGTCGGAATTTAATTTTAAATAAAGACATTTGAACTAGAAACGCCTTAAACATTCCATAAAAATAAAAAAAGGTGTCATAAACAAGACGTCTAGAAGGAAAATATAATATGGGTAGGTACCTACATTTATTGGTAGAACTGCATTTTATGAAATAAAATAACAGCTATGTATGTTGTTTTTTCGGCATGAATTTTATTTGACCAGCAACCGGGTTTCGTCATAACCGACATCATCAGACTGGTGATCACCAGTATATGTTTATATGTGTATATTATTGTCTTATCTATAATATATCAAAAGTCGTATATACAAATGTGACTTTCACAATTCTATCCATTATTAATCATTACACTACTCAAATTTTTGAAACTCCTACATATGTATATCATAACGTGAATGTTACATTTGTGTAAATTGATCACCTAACCAGCCTGTGACATGTCATAAATCTTTTTAATACCCAGACTTCCATATTCTTCTTCATCTATGTAAATACGTCAAAAAAATTAATTAAAATATAACTCATACAATTGACAAGTTATTTCACATCTGAGTTCTCGGCAGCATCTATGGTTGATTTGAGTAAGCTTTTTATTTGGCTCAGATCCTTATATGTATGTATGTTAGATTCTTTCACAGTTATTTCACATACTAGGAGATGCCTGGCTATGTTTTGTCAATATAAAAATAGCTCCCATGTGGAGAAACCCAGATTTGTGAACAAGGATTTGAACATACCCAAAATGTGGAAAAGTTGCCATGTAAAATATGAAAATAAATAAATGTAGATAGGTAGGTAGGTAGGAAATTAATAATAAATAAAATAATTAATTCACTCGGATTCACCAAATCAATGAGTCACCGAGTCATATTGGTGAACCGGACTTGTGCTTCTCGTATGACTATCATATCGCTCACTCCTTTCAAGAACGTCATAAATCAAAAAACATGATTTTTCAGGAGATCGTTTCTAAAGTTTAACAGTATAACACAATCTAGTAAAAATAAATATCAAGCCACTTATTGAACTTTTTACTGTGCAACAGATCTTTTTAGGTAAAACCTGAAGGTTTTTTCTCCATTTGAAAAATATTTAGTTTATTTTAAAAAATAATTAAACTACGACTTTTCATCAAAATGCAAAAACAATATTTTCTGCCCTGTAGCGGGTAAATATTCAGTTAAAAATATGCCTCTTTTGCTGGGATATAGTACATTTTCTGGGCATTTCGAAAACATGCACAACTGAAAATTGACGTTTTTTTTTATTTATGACGTTCTTGAAAGGAGTGAGCGATATGGGTTTATCTCATGAAAAATTCAAAGTCAAATATCTCGGTATACGAGTATAAACAATATATTGAGGCATAGTTTTCCATCGCCTTGAACTTTCTATGGGCAACGTTACTCGATATGGTAAAAGGTTAAATCAACCATACGATATTCACCCATCGTGACACTTTTTTATTGGCATAAGACCCGGTATTCGTTAAATCGTAATATATTTTTTTTCTACTAAATCCAGGTAACATTTCGCTCACTCCTTTCAACAACTTCATACATCAAAAATCGTAATTTTTCAATTATGCGTGTTTTTGGAATGCCCAGAAAATGTACTATATCCCAGCAAATTCGGCATATTTTTAACTTAATATTCACCCGCTACAGGGCAGAATGTGTTGTTTTTTAATTTTGAAGAAAATGTATTGTTTAATAATTTGTTTAAATATGCTAAATATTTTTCAAATGGAGAAAATACATTTAGGTTTTACCTAAAAAGATCTGTTGCACGGTAAAAAGTTCTATAAGTGTCTTAATATTTATTTTTAATACATTTTATTATATTCTTTAACTTTAAAAACGATCTCCTGAAAAATCAAGTTTTTTTTATATATGACGTTGTTGAAAAAAGTGAGCGTTTTGTGAAGGTCCTCACCAAAAAGTTACATATCCAATATTGAACTAAATCTTTTAAATGCAAATCTGTTCTGTTTACTGTATTCTATCGAAATCTAATTAATTTTTGCGACAAAACGTGACCAATCCTGTGTTAAACCAATATGAAATCATTCAATCGCACCAAAACGTAACAATTTCAAAAGCTAGAATTCCTAATTACTTAAAATCAATTATAACGGATATGTAACGTTTTGGTGAGGACCTCCACAAATATGTTTTCCATTTAACGCTTTCTAGCTGGCATGATTTATTTTTTGAAGCGAGAGAAACGCGTAAATCTATGCCTAGTTTTTAAACAGCAGGGCCCAATGTATCAATGTTCTCATTAAGGAAGCCATACACACATCATGTGTGTCTTATGACACGGTATCCACACATTGTTTGGGCCTCGGACAATGCAGCGCGAGGGGTCCGGGTCGGCGGTGCGTGTCGCCTGAAGAAGTCAGACAATGGAACCACAAACGGCCGTAAATACTCACGGTCAGAGACAGGTGCATTCTGAGGTCAAATGCATGGAAATACAATCCAAAATTCATTGAATTGCACTATATATTGTATCAGAGGAAATAGCCAACAAATTACAGTTTATTACAGTCAAACAAGTATATGCTAAAACAAACCTCAAATATCCAAAACAGATCATATTAAAATCATTTTAAAATACCTAAATGCAACACAAAACAGTGCCAACAAATTTATATAAACTTTTTTTATATTTTTTTATTTATTTATTTGAAAACCAACACAATATTTAACAAAAATGACATAATATAATAAAATTTAAAAATAAAATTCCAATTACAGGTTTTCACTTAATTAATCTAAAAATCCGTCCACCTCCGTAGTGTAATGGTCAGCACGCTCGGCTAGCGTTTTGGAGGTCCCGGGTTCGATTCCCAGGGGGGGTCAAATGAATACAAGTGATTTTTTCACTCTAATATTTATTCAATATTACCCTGGACTGGTGCCTGAAGCGGAGGGCTGATCACCTTTCCTTCATGTGTTCACGATCAAGGTAACACTGCGTTTATATGATGTAATATGATATAAAATACCCGTATATAACACAAAACAGTACAACAAATTTATATATACTTAGAAATAAAAAGATATAAAAAAATAATGCAAGGCTGAGAAAAGAATTATCGATAATATTAAGAAAGGTGTGTTGAGATGGTTTGGGCATGTGAATCGAATGAGTGAGTGAAGAAAGAGGAGTAAAAGAAATTTATGAGGCGAATGTAATTGAAAATAGAAGCAAATGAAGACAGAGGAATAGTTGGCATGATCAAGTATTTGATGTTAGGAGTCGAAATAATCGACGAATATGTATGAGGAGGTGCATGAATGTGGATGAGACGAAAATTGTAGCATTTACCTAGTAAATTTTACATATAAAAATGGTCAGATATCACCACAACGTAATTTCCGCATAGGTCAATGAAAAGATATTTATACGACTGGAATTTGCGACATATTACATAACATTTGTAATTCTAATTGATTCTTAGACAAATCTGTCTTTCGTATGAGCTAAGACGATGAATCAGACTTCAAAAATGCTAATAAAAAAATGAAAGTTAATTGGTACTTTTGACTGAGTGACTCATTAAATGCCATGTTGTAGTCACGACACTTGCTTTACGACTATTAACGTGATTTTTTAATTATATAGCTGATTTTTCAGCGACAAAGACAATGACCCTAAGGGCGTTTGTCCACTACACGGAATTACACGGAATTTTACCGTCCGGCACGTCAGTTAGCGTTTTAAAACGATAATTGGCTTGGATTGGCTTGTGCTTTTGTCCATCTTTCTTCGGATCGGAGCTCTTGATCGGTGCGTGAACACGTTGCGCGTAAATTCGATCACGCTAAACTGTCGTAGTCACTTTCATTTTTCGAAACCGGACTGCCGGACGGCAAATTCCGGTAAAATTTTCGCCTCTTCCATATAGATGCATCTCTTCATGCATACCGCCGATTATTTCGACTCCTGACCTGGCTGCTTTTATGTATTTGACATACCTGATCATCTTAAAGCGTTTCTCGGTCTCTCCTCACTCATTCGTTCCACATGTCCAAACCAAAAGAGGTATGTGTTTGTGTTAGATTTCGTTTGATGTGTTTCTGTGTTTTTTTGCAGTTCTATATACGTTATCATAACGACGTGCCCTACGTAAAGTGCTCTAACTACATTTTTGTCAATTTTGAGATGTTTGGTGTACGTCATCAACTGACCGTTATCTACAAATATAAATAAACAAAAAAATATAAATAAATTACGCCTAGTTTTCAGGCGTATAAGACGCCATCTACATCGTATTTTCGAAATGAACTGAACTCCTAAAACGCTAACTACTTAATTTTGACAAAGCATTAAGTTTTAAAACGATTTAATACATTATTTTATCGTGTTTTCAATGTATAATACTAGTTTAGAATTTCATATAAGACCGTTAATTAATAAAAACAAATCCGTTGAAAAAATTTGTAAGCTCTCTCCTGTAAAGTTACAGATTTGCAGATAGAGTACTTTACGTAGGGACCGTCGATAAAGTGTGCTAATTGTGATTCGTGTGCTTTGCTGGGAGGTGTGTTCTTGTATTATGTGAGAGTAATTCTTTAAAGCGTATGTAAGAATAGTTTAAGCATATAATTATTTGACTGTCGTAAGTTGTAATTTTAAAATTAATAATAAAGCTTTGTTTCTCAGTATATTATACAACTTTTTAACGACTTTTTCTTATTAAATTACATTGTTATCCACATGTCTTTATATTCTGGGTAAATCGTTATGTCAATGACAATGAAAACGTTATAATAAAAATAATTACACATCAAACAAAACTTATAACATAGGTACCTCTTTTGTTCAAAAGAACTTTGATTATTATGCAATAAAATTGTACAACCTGCCTCGATTATCCATAAAATCATTAAATATTGAAAAACTAAGTATAAAAGAGCTATTTATAAATGGATAATAGAGGTGGGTTGATCTGGAATAGATCATTCGGTCATTTTTAATTCACTTTTTACTTGGTAAACACCGTTTACATCGATACGGTGTCTGAAAACGTCACGGCGCGTCTTCTTTCCAAGTAATAAAACCTTTCCTTCGTTTGTAAACGATCAAGATAACACTGATCGTTTACAAACGATCATTATATATATATACATATATATATATTTATATATATATATATATATATATATATACATATATATATATATATATATATATATATATATATATATATATATATATATATATATATATATATATATATATATATATATACATATATAAGTCCGCTTCCGTAGTGTAATGGTCAGCACGCTCGGCTACCGTTCTGGAGGTCCCGGGTTCGATTCCCAAGGGGGGTAAAATAAATATAAGTAATTTTTTCACTGTAATATTTATTCAATATTACCATGGACTGGTACCTGAAGCGGAGGGATGATCACATTTCCTTCATGTGTAAAACGATCATGATAACACTGCGTTTATAAGACACAGTGCCCTATGCACCATTGGGGTGCGGATAAGGGTTTTAATAATAAATTATTTTTTTTTAGTAGGATCTGGTAAGGAGTTGAGGGGGAGAGTTAAAGGAATCCAAGGAATGTACGATATGATGAACGCTCACAATTGTAATCTTAGAAATTATTTTAAAATTATGTTTATGTGTTAGAGAAATGTTTATGAATAATTTACTATCGAAAGTGAATGGTGATGACCAATTATTTTTGGGTCATCTTGCCGCCAAGCGAAGAACAGGTCAAATCACAAATAATCCCACGTAATTTATGAACTTTTAACCCCGTTACTTGACATACAAGTCGGCACATTAGCTGTTAAGAGGCCAGTCGACTCACGCACTATTTTTCGCTTAAATAACAAGTAAAAGAAATTTTAAAAAAATATGTACGCTCGTAGTTCTAGTACTAAAAATCACTTATGTTTATTTCATCCTCCTTTCGGATATATCGTAGTCATACAGGAGAAAGTGACCAAGTGTATTTTTTACAAAACCGTGATCATTGACTATTTGATATCTTACTAGTTTAATATTGCCCTGAAAACATCCCAAAGGATATTAAACTTGTAAGTATAATATATTGACTTGTTAAAAATGACTAACTGCATTGATGTTTATTTTCTTGCCAAGCAAAAGTGACTTAAATGGCCCTCCTGAACATTTTACGTTTTTTTAGTTGGTCACTTTCTCCTGTACGACCACGATATGCAAAGACTCTTTTGTTTGAATGTATGCAGGATCCTAACTGGATTATTTCACATACTAAAAACGCCTAAAAACACCATATTTTTTTTAAATGCAGCTTATAATTTGACCAGATCATTTTTTATTCACAACCTTTTGACTGTGTCAAAACACTTGTTCACGACATTCGGTATACGATAATGATGCTGTATTCATCGAAACACGCGACACAATAAATTTTAAGAAAAAGTGGTATTTACTAAGTAATATATATATATATATATATATATATATATATATATATATATATATATATATATATATATATATATATATATATATATATATATATATATATATATATATATATATATATATATATATATATATATATATATATATATATATATATATATATATATATATATATATATAAATATATATATATATATATATATAAATATATATATATATATATATATATATATATATATATATATATATATATATATATATATATATATATATATATATATATATATATATATATATATATATATATATATATTTATATATATATTTATATATATATATATATATATATATATATATATATATATATATATATATATATATATATATATATATATATATATATATATATATATATATATATATATATATATATATATATATATATATATATATATATATATATACATATATATATGTATATATATTTATCTTTTTACAGTACACAAAACATTTTTTTCATTCTTCATACATTCAGACATCTCATCATACATTATGTTATATTTTTTACATATATGAATTAGCAATATGACGTATCGTGGATTCAATAAAGGCGGAAAATAATTATTATTCTTCTTTTTACTTCTTCTTCTTCTTGGTGCAAGCCTTGTGGCCTGTTTTTAAGATGAATCACCCTTAAGATAATCCTTTTAATTTATTTTTTTTGCATCTCAACAAAGATGAAGAGGAATATAGAAAGATTAAGTCATAGATTTATGATCTATCTCATGATGTTTTATGATTGAGTTCACAATAGCCACCTACGATTGGATTTAGAAAGCTTTCATTTAGCAGAGACCCTTTTATTTATATGCAAGATCCTAACCCAGGTTATTTTACAAACTAGGAGACGCCTGAAATCATGATATTTTTTTAAGTATCTTATTATTTGACCAGTTATTACCCAGGTCATAAGCCCTGTAAACACTCAGACTTCCAAACTTCCACATCTATGTTAAGATGTAAAAAAAATGTGAAAATCACACCTAAATAGAGAAAATCCAGATTTGTGAACAAGTATTTGGACACACTTAAAATGTTGTGAACTTGTAAAATTAATCAATATTTTGAAATGGGTTCTAAAACGCAGTCGTCCACACTAGGGTCTATAGAATCCGACTCTCAAAGCAGACTCACCTCTTAAGAGGATTTTTTAAAGATGTTCTTCTTAAAATTTCTCTCACATTCGAGAAAGTGGTCCCTATGGGTCATTTAGGAGAAAATGACTGTTATTTTATATTGTCTTCGATCCAGACTCGCTTGACCCGATAGCGTAAGGCTGGGTCAACATAACTTTTAAACAACGTCTCAAACACTTTACCAATAAAAGTTAAAAGTTGATCAATAATATTGCTTTATTATTTTTTGACATCTCATCAAAGATGAAGAAGAATATGGAAGTCTGGGCATTTACGGGGCTGACGACCGTCATAGGCTAGTTTATAAGTCATCACTTTACACATGTGTAACATTCACCAATTCTACACATTATTGACAACCACACTACTCAATTTCTTGGAAGTTCTATATATATTTTGTCCACCTCCGTAGTGTAATAGTCAGCACGCTCGGCTACCGTTCCGGAGGTCTCGGGTTCGATTCTCAGGGGGGTTAAATAAATATAAATGATTTTTTCACTCTAATATTTATTCTTTATTACCCTGGACTGGTAACTGAAGCGGAGGGCTGATCACCTTTCCTTCATGTGTTCACGATCAAGATAACACTGCGTTTATATGATGCGGTGCCCTATGCACCATTGGGGTGTGGATAAGGGTTTGAATGAAAATGAAAAATATATATGAAACAATTTAGAAACCTTGTTCTTGAATCACTAGAACTTCACTAGAGACATCTGTTGGTGAGATGAAAAGAAGCTTTTTAATTAGTAGAAACTCTTAGCCAGAAACGCCAGAAAATATGATTTTTTTTAGCATATTATTTTACTAGACATTTTAAAATGTAAAATAATATTTTTATTTATATATTTTGACCCCTGGGGTATCGAACCCTTGACCTCTAGACAAATATCTGAATCACTACACTATGGACTCTACGATCTACGACTTACGTACTTAATATATTAGACAAACAAAAACTTATTATTGTGGTTTTAATTTCTACAATAATCGTTTTTTGCAAGCCTTTAAATATTAAAATGTTATTTATTAAAATATAATAAAAATTGGTGTTAGAATATTTTATAATATATTATCTTTTTTACAGATTTCCAAAACGATGATGTCATAAATGTAGATAGAGTAAAAAGGGACGTCGCAAATGATGGCGGTAAGTCATTTTCTTGACACTTCTAAAATTTTAGCTTGTAGCTTTTTTGTATAAAGCCTTTGCACATTTGTTTTCTTGTATTATCACCCTTTTTCTATGTAGGAGAAGCATTTCTGTTTATTTTCCTCTATGGGTCAATGGCTTCAAATTTTTTCTGTGTCTCTTATGATGAAGTTTCTTGCAACTATTAATATAATTTCGAGACCTGATGCCGCCTATACAGGTTTTTCACTTTAAATTGGACGCTTAACGAATCAAATAGGACGTTAAACTAATCAAATCGGACGTTTAACAAATCAGATTGGACGTTTGTCAACCTAATTGGACTTCTTACAAATCAAATTGGAAGTTTAACAAATCAATTTGGGAGTTAAACTAATCAATTAGGACGTTAAGTAATAAAATTGGAAGTTCCAAAAACCAAAATGGACGATAGAAATCCAATAGGACATTTGAGATTTTAATTTGGATGTTAAACAAATCAAATTGGACTAGTAACAAATCAAATTTGACGTTAAACTTATCAAATAGGACTTTCAACAAACCAAATTGGACGTTTCAAAAATCTAATTTGACGCCTTACAAATAAATTTGGACGTTTAACAAATCAAATTGCACGTTTACTAAGCATTGGACGTTCAAAAAACCAAATTGGACAATGGAAATCAAATTGGACATTTGAGATTTAAAATTGGACTTAAACTAATCAAATAGGACTTTCAAAAAACCAAATTGGACATTTAAAATCAAATAGGACATATAATTTTTAATTGGACGTTTACCAAATAAAATTAGACTTTAGTCTGCGGAGAATTTTAGGCGTGCGGTGGTTTGACTTTGTGAGGAATGAAGAGATAAGGCGTAGGACGCAGCAAATCTTGGTCACAACTGTCGTCAAGAAAAGGCGATTCAGTTGGCCAGGTCATGTACTTAGCATGCCTCCCTAAAGGTTTTTTTTGGTATTAAAACACTTCATAAAAATAAAATTGCTATTTGTGAGTGGATTTACTCTTTATGTTTCAAGTCCTTATGATTTCATGTAATTCATGAGTGAAAATCTAGTATCTATTTTTGTCCTGAAGAAGGACCCAGTAAAGATGACCGAAACGTTAATATGAGAATATTTGTTATTTAAAATAGTTTTTGTACTATTTAGAAAATATATGTTAAAATTTTCAATCTTCAAATATTTTTTTGAATTTTTTTTTTTTAATTTTTCCATTGGCCCATAAAAAAAAGAAGATGTTTTATAACACGATATTTTTTAAATTATAAATTTTCTTAATTTTTCTCTTTTTTTCGATTGTACAAAAATGTGTGATGATTTTTTCTTGTCTTTTTTCCGCACCCTTTTCTTGCCTAAATTTACAAAATATTTTAAAAAAATTATACTTTGTAAAAATAAATATAATGTCTAGTGCTTATTTTATTTATCACAAATAAATTATTTAACTTTTTACAAAGTATTGTTACTATATTATGTAACATGTTACGAAATGTTTTTTTAATGGTATTATATCTTTAAATGTTGAAGAGTATTTTTATGATATTATGTCATGAATTGTTAAAACGTATTTTTTTATGATGTAACTTGCTACAAAGTACTGTTTCAATAAGTTGTAAATATTTTATTTTTAAATATTTTTTTTACAAAGTATCAAATTATATAATATGTGTATATTGTTATTATATCGAATTGTTTCTTTTTTTCCATTCTCAACTATAATCCTTCTCCGGTGGGCTGTTCTACAAATACCTTTTTACAACCTCAAAAACAATGTACAAACGACCACCAACCAACCACCAAATGATGTAATACCAAACCTTGTATGATGTACAAAAACCAAAACCCAAAATGGAAACCCAAATTCCCAATGGACAAACAACTGACTTCGACCAAAAACAATTGACAAAATGGACAATGACGTGTGGACTTTACAACAATGTGTGTGTTGACAAAAACTTGACAAAAACTAACAAATATGTGTGTTGAATTGTGCTAATCTAATCTGAAACCTTTTGTGATGTTTCCATTTTTTTTAAATTTAATGACATGATTTTTTTCTCGATATTTTATGTTTATTTTAAAGATGTAACAACGGTTCTTTTGGTCGATAACCAAAAACTCAACAGAGAGCTTAACTCTAGAAACGGTAGATATCTCAACGTTAAACCGGTGATAGGTCTTCTAACTTCTACAGCTAGAACGTTCATTCAAGATGGAGTTACTACAGAATATGCTACTGAAGTTGTAGGAACTACATTGGACAATGGAAGAGTCTACGCGCAATTGTTGACCAAATCATCTCTGGTACTCTACGACAGACCTCAAGACGGTGTTCAGGAATCATCCAAAAGAACTAGACTGCCTTATGAAGTAGACGCTAAGAAGTGGAACGTTGAAGATAATCTCGGAGACAAATATAGAGATCAATATATCATCAAAAATACAGATTACGTCTCTCCCAGGGATGGAGGTGATCTGTTCACAGTATTTGCCAGCAAGCCGACGCAGGAATACTTGGCTACTGCGTGGAATCCTGCGCCGGTTGAAGAAGAACGAGAGGAAGAAGAGAGCATTCCGAGCGCTCCGGAGACCTCAAATAACCTGAGAGTGCAGGGCCTCAAAGAAATCCCCAGATATTCAGAGTTCGAGAGCTTCAACTTCCTCGATCCGATACCATCTGCTAGAGAAAGAAAAATCTCTGCTTATAATAATATCAATGCTGAAATTGTAGACAATAATCAAAAAGTTGAAAAAGTCGTTGCGAAAGAAAGCTTCAAAGAACCTTTATCCAATTCCGTGGAAAAAGCTCCGCCTAAACAGATAGAACCTGCTAAAATTAATCCGAATATCAAACTTCCAACATTCACCGTCAAAAATGAATTTTCTCCCATATTCTACTATATAGATAACGTTGAATCGAAAACAGAGAAAACCAGCACCACTCCTAATCATTTAAAAAGCGCCAAGAAACTTTTCGGTTTCAAAGAAGACTTGAAACCTCTTAAAACATTCACCTATTATGGTTTCTCAAACTTTACGACGACAGTAGGAGAGACGGTTATCATATTTTCCCCGAGCACTGCAAGTGGATTTATCAAAGAAAATCAAGAAGAAATAACTCCGTCTGTTAGAGCTCCATTTTTACCGAATTTCGCAACTAGATTGAAAACATTCCTATCTTCTGATATAAAAGTAAGCAAAACGTCAAGTTATACTCGTAATACTGAAATCGTTTCACCACCTACCGTGAACCAGCCTCAGGATGCTATTCGTTCTAGCAAAGCTCTTTCAAATCAACTTTCCAGCCTGAAAAACGCATTGTTCGAGAAACCCAAACCAGATGAAGAACAAGCTTTGCTCGATGATAAAGAAAAGTTCAATAGGGTGATTGCCAGTCTCAAAAGCGGGTTGTTTATCCGACCAGCAACGCAATTCGGCGTACATAGAGATTCTATCCAACCATCTGAAACCTCTTACAGTACGATACTGAGGACTCATGCGACTGAAAAATTAAACTCTCAAGATGAAACAACTAGAGAGGATAACATACCAGAAATTACAGCGACAGAACCTTTACATTTCTATAGACCATCATCAGTTACGGAAAGTAACGAAGAAGAAAACTCGGTAACTACTGAAGATACGTTCAGTACGTACGAAGATGAGGTAACTGAGGACAGTGATTCGGGTTCTACGACTGAAAGTTTCGGCGAAACAATGTCAAACACTGACGACACACTATCAACACCTCAAATGGACGAAACCAGCGATGAAACTGGTCCAGAAGAAGAGGAAGACAGTGAATCAGATGGACATTCTAATGACGCAACGTGTACTGATGGAATCATTCCTGTGTCAACTATGACCACTGCTTATAAAACGTTCACATATCTGACCACTTACTTTATCCCGTTAGAAGGAACTGAAACAACGACTTCCATCAAGTCGCACGAAGTCGTCAGCACAGAAACTGGATACTTGACCAATTTGCAATGCAAAACTAACACAGTTATCGACATAACGCCAACCATCGATTTGACAACTGAAATTCAACCCACTGTATCTGTACGTTACGAGACTAGCACAGAAAAACATGTCGAAAGTCACAAAGAAGTTGTCACTGAACCCAGTTTACCTATCCTTACAACAACGGAAGCTTCTGAAGAAGAGAATGAAGTGCCAACAACAGAAAAGTTTACAACTGAAGCCATGGTAGAAACTACTTCTGAGAAAGGCACCACACCCTATGTTCCTGACACTACCGAAAGTAAAATAACTACGGTCGAAGTTCCGACAACAGAGCGAATAATCACCACGAGTGAAAGTCATGTCGAAACGACAGTAACAACTGAAACCAACGACATCGAAACTACGACTCAAGCAAAGGAAGAAGAAACCACCGAATCGAATGGAAACGAAATCGATCTCATATTCAAAACGTTATATACAACTTACACATATTTCACTACTTACTTCCAGGGATCAACTTCAACAGTGACTAGTAAAAAATCCGTCGTCACAAATGTGATAACTTCAACCTTAGATTTATCTCAAATCGATCCTTCCATCTTCAACGCCATAGAATCTAGTGATTATCTTTTCAAAGCAACCCATAAGGAAGAATTAGGTCAAATAGTTCCAACAAGCGTCGGCGCAGGTCGTCCAACTCAAACGTTCGCGTTAAATAGTATATTAGATCTGGTCAAGAATAGGCAGGTTATCGATTCGGCAGAAAATGACGCTATTTTAAGCTCCAAGATTCAAACGCCAGAGTTGAACGACGATGATCTTTTTAAAGGTATCGAAGCCGATGTAGTCAAAACCTTCTATACAACTTATACCTTCTTCACAACTCTTTACGTAGAACAAGATGTCAATATTTGCAGCCGTTCTGAAGTTTACACAAATTACGTGGGACCAGCGTCTCTCATTCCTACAAAAACTAATAGCATCGACTCCCTGAAAACTGCCACAAATGAAATAGATTTCAACAACTGCAAAAAAGTCCCCGCAGGTAAAGTAACGACTCCCGCCAAGCAGGAAGAAATAGAAGATACTGAAAGGCCTATTGAAAAACTTGTAACTAAGCCAAAATATCAAGTGTATGCTTCCATCGACAGATCAAATAAGAAGCCAGCTCTTGTCGAAAATAATGATTCTAGAGAGGTAAATGATTTACGTTACGGTAAAGATGAAATCGTTTTAGAAAAAGGCGAAAGCATGCTTGTGACTGATATAAAGAGTAGTTCATCCAAAGGTGAACGCCAGATCATAGACAATGCTGTCCTCGATGATCAAATAAGTTCTGAGAGTAATATCGATGAAATCGTACCATCTCCAACGCTTCTCTTACAAACAAGCTACACTACGTTTACATACTTCACGACTATGTACCTAGGCAAAGATTCTAGTAATGTCAAGAGTCGCTTGGAGACAGTCACTAATGTAGTCACCGAGACTCTTGATCCTAAAACCGCTGAAGTGGAAGAAACCAACCTACCAATTACTTATTATACAACGTTCACGTATTGGACAACTTTGTACAAGGATAAAACCACAACCATCACAAGCAGAGAGGACATCATTTCAAATGTAGTTTCTCCGAGTGTTACACCCTCAACTGTTAGCCCAATTGCAACAGACCCTATCGACGTATCGGTTGTGAAGATATCCGATATAAGCAAACCGGAAGACGCAACGGAAATAACGCCTACATCTACGAAGGGCGAAACTCTCGAAGATGATGGAAAAGCTACCTTCTTCACAACCTACACTTATTTCACAACTTACTATGTTGGCAATTCTTCAGAATTAAGAAGTAGCCTTGAAACTGTTACAAACATAGTTGATAACACCAAAGATTTGGTCAATGAGAACCAATTGGCGAGAGCTGTCGGAGGCCAAGGAGCATCTGGAAACTTGATTGACGACGGTGAAAAACCGGTCATAAAGAACACCGTTCAACCGGACGCTATTATCGCAACCAAAGTCGTTGGTGACAACGCTATTGTACCAACTCAACTCGTCGGCACTTATACAGATAATTTCAGTGTCATAGGCCTTGACAAAAACATCAATGAGAAGAAAATAATATCTTCACAAGTTGCCGTAATCAGTGGTGATTCTACTATCATAACTAACGCGGAAAACAAAGAGGAGAAGAATAATGTAGATTCAATTCTCCCAACCAAAATAGTAAATGACTTATCAGAATCTAAAACAACTTCCCCTAACTTGGCCGTCATAGAAGGGTCGGTCACAGATCCTACAATTATTAATGAAGATGAAGGGGGAGATGAAGAGGACGAAGGCGAAGAAGTTGAAGACGAGAATGGCAACATTACGAGAAAGAAGTCTCGTCTTACATTCTCAACCAGAAAACGTACATTCACTCCGGTGATAAGACCATTTGCTTCTCGTAATAGGCCAACATTCAGCCCAAAGCGTGTATCATTGACTAGCAGCGCGACAACTATTACGCGATCCGATTTCACTCCTACAGTAACTGCTACTCCTGCGTTGAAATCAGCTAAATCAACTGGGTTCGGAAACAGAAAATCAGCATCTTCCGCATATCCCGGAAGTTCTGCTGGAGGCGGAAGAAGATTTTCGAGAATAAGTAGCTCTGCAACGGCCAATGCTCCTAGTCAACGATCAACAGGTTTTGGACGCGGTAGGTCGTCTGTCGCGGATATTCAACCGACAAGTTCACGCAGGGGCGGATTTAGAACTAGTTCTGCAGGAACTTCCGGTTTCTCATCCAGAGGCGGCGGTTCAAGAATTAGGCCAACCCTATCTTCAAGATACAGAGGAAATAAACAGACAACAACACCCTCAAACAACGACGATTTATCGACGTTCGTAACTGAAGATCCGGTCGGATTAACAAATTTCGCTGAAACAGTGACGCAAGCCGGGGATACACCTGTAGATCTAGGATTCCGACGCACCACCAATTCATTGCTTCGTTTTAGAAGACCTCCATTTACAAGGGCTCCGTTGGCCACCACTCCTAGAACTGCTACTCAAGGTACAACACGGAGAGGGGCAGCGAATAGAAATAGAGCAGGCACAACTACAACACCCAAACCACCACCAAAAACTACTCAAAATCCATTATTCGCTCTACGAAATAGACAAAGACCGAACTCTATTTTCCCTCGGAGAGGATTAATTACTACGCAACCAGAACCACAGCCTGAAGAGGAAGTAGCAAATGAGGAAGATGAAGAAAACCAGGAAAATGCTGACGGAGAAGAAACAGATGGAGATACTGATTACGATTCTTCTAACAGACAAGAGTCCCAATTATCCACGACAACATTAGCCCCGGTCAAACCTAAAATTAATAATGTACCAGTAATAAAACCATTCGGTTTCCGCAGAAGATCTAAAAGGCAAGCTGATTACGGATCAAGAAGAAATTTCTCAAATTTCCGCAGACCGAGTTCAAGAACTGCAAAACCTGAAACTAAAACAACCGAAGCACCTGTAGAAGTCACAACTCCCGCAAGAACTAGGCCTTCAAACCGATATAACTCTAGATCCAACAGCAAGCAAAGCGTTAAAAGCAGCACTTCCAAGCCTGCTAGAACTACGGCAGCTAGTATCAGCAGTAGACAACCTTTTATCCTTAGAGGCGAAAGCAAAACCCACCAGCCAACATCCAGGCCGGGATTCCGAACTAGAAGTTCGAGGACTTCTGCAAGATCCACGTCCCCAACTGCAAATCTCAGACCGAAGGCTCCTCGGCTGAAGACTTACCAACCGCAAACTGAACCCACGAGAACCAGTAGACCGAGCTCGAGGTCACGAGGATCTAGAAGAGGAAGCACAACTAGACAGAGAACCACTTCTAACGATATCACTGATAATAACTATGTAAATTACCAAGTCCAGAACGATGGAAAATTGACTGTCACTCACAAAATACCCATGGAGGTAACGATTCCCGTAGTCAATGGAAAGTTGACCGAGTATAAAAATGTCCTCACCGCTAAACCAAGCATCGAAGTTTTGCTGCCTAACCAGTATTCAACTACCCAGAACGCTTTCGGCTCTCAGTACATTGCATTAGTATCCGAATCATCTGAACCAGCTGACAACGGTGCTACAAGAGTGATTCAATTCATCCTCCACGAAACACCGACCACCAGTGTTATTTTTACTCCTACTACTATTAGAGGTAGAAGAACATCTTTCTCTCATGTTATACCGAGCACTGTATACGATGTTGAGCGAGTCACTTCGACCATCCAACCGCAAATCAATGCCAACGTGCCATTAGCGAATATCTTGCTCTCGCAACTGCTTCTCGGAGGTATCGGAATGCCCCAACAGCAAATCAACCCGTTCTTGGCGCTCCAAGGTGGTCAACCCTTAGTTCCTGGAACTCCAACAACGGAATTTAAAACAAGAACAACAACTTACGTGACAACTGTCACGGACGCCAAATCTACCGTTCTTCCCATAACTTTCAGAGGAAAAGAAATTTTGACTACGATCATCGATTCCAAGGTAGACGTAATCACAGCGACAGAGTTCATAACCGAAACCGTTGTCGTAACCCCCACCGTTGCTGCTCCGAATCAAAACCCGAATCAATTAAACTCGATCCTTTTGCTCTTACAACAGCAGCAGGTCCAGCAGCAAGTCCAACAGCAGCAACAGACTGCAAACCCACTGCTCGGCCTTACGGCTGATTTGAATTTGCTGCAAAACCAACAGCTCTTAAACAACAACGCCTTGAGCCCTAAACCTGAAGTTTTAGACATCAAAGACACTGACGACTACCTCTCAGATGTTATAGAAGACGACATAGATGCTATTACCCCATCTCCACCGCCAAAGAAGGCGATTAGACGTAAACCAGTGGTCAATAAACCAATTCCACCAAGGGAATCAAGTGTTATTACTCTCTACGTATCAGGTAGGCACCCGGGCGAGTTCAGTACAGTTCTTTCAACAGTATTCTTGGACGAGAACCAACACATTCAGAAGAGAGAGGCAGTGTACTACGAAGAGTACGATCTGAACCCGTCAGACCTTCCTTACCTCAGCCAAATGGTTCTGGGATCTCAGTCTGACATGATGCTGGATACATTCTTGATGCCAGCAATGGATAATACGATAACCCAAGATACGCCAACGCAACAAGAGACGCAGAGCCTCGAAAGCATCATCGGAGAAGTCAGTCAATATATCAAAATGCAGCATCCAAGCTCCATTTTAGAAACAGCAAATACTGGACCAACTGTAACTTACGTCATAAGCAAAGGAAGCGATATCGAATCGGGGAGGTAAATATCAATAGTTTCAAACAAACATACTCATATAATTAAGTCATGAAATCGTAAAGGAAAAAATATTATAAGCTTTTTTATACCGTCGGATGTTACCGAATTTGTGAATTGTATAAATTATACTAGGAACTGGGTCTAATATACGTATTTATTATCATAAATAGTTATTCAGATAGTTTTTTTTAGGAAACGATAGACTATGTGCGAGATTTATACAATAAATATTATTTTTAAGATAAAAAAGATGAATCAGTGATATTTTTTCAACGATGCCTGTTGCGATCTAAACCTTTTTCTTCCTGAAAAAATACAACGAATTTCGTTAGCCAAATTTGACAACACCTTAAAACAACATTTTGCAGAAATGATCCTGAAATTTATTACGTACGTTTTTTTTTAAAGAAATATGTGTTGAACACACTGGTGTTACTACATTATGACACTGTCATTTATATTTTTCTGTTTTGAAAACGAGAAAAATAACGAGTTCCCTTGCGAAGAAAACCGTCATTTTTTACGAAAATTAAAAAACGTACTACTACAACGTCACAAATAAATATCACTTAAAATGACAGCGAGAGACTTCCATATACATTAATATATATACAGTAGACCCCCCTACAACGTTGAGATAAGTACCGCGTTATCGGAGGGAACGCTATAAGGGGTTAATGTTTAAAATTGTATTTTACATTTTAACCAACGAAAATTACTTACATCAGTCATTTAAAATTTAAATACAATTCAAAAACATTCACCCCCCTTTAATCTTCCCTCCGATAACGGGGTACCTATCTCAACCTTGTGGGGGGTTTGCTGTTTATATATGTGTGTTTGTAAACTATATAACTCGCGTTCACAGTTTTTTTTATATATAAACTAATATAAAATACGTAAGAAAAAATTCAAGATTTGGTAAAAATATTTAAAATTAAAAGGCGAATTAATTTATTCGGGTGTTAGATAAAATGTTTTAAAAAATAAATAAGTTAGTAATTTTAGCATATTAATTACTCAAATTATTTTTTAAAAAAACATGCCAACCTTAATATTAGTATTCTAGGAATAATTTAGATTTTTTTGTATAAAAATAATTTACATATTAAAAACACCGTTGTGTTTGATAAATCTAAGTATTATTTAAATAAACGATATTTAGATAAATGCCGTTTTTTAAATGAGGAAAAATCATCATTAAGTTTTTTTTTCTTTTTTAATGCCATACCTAAGTCTTCATTTAAACACCGTGTCAAGTGTCATAATTCAATTTTTTACCTCAAGAATTTTTTTGAGATGGTTTAAATAATTAATAAATTACAAATAAACCCAACAGTACTGTAAATAAGAATGTTTACAATAAAAATATATAATGAGTTTCTGCTTAATAAAAAAGCTTCTTTACATCTCACCAATAGATGTCTCTAGTGAAGTTCTAGTGATTCAAGAACAAAGTTTCTAAATTGGTTCATATATGTAGAACTTCCGAAAATTTGAGTAGTGTGGTTGTCAATAATGGGTAGAATTGGTGAATGTTACACGTGTGTAAAGTGATCACTTAAACCAGCCTATGACGGTCGTCAGCCCCGTAAATGCCCAGACTTCCATATTCTTCTTCATCTTTGATGAGACGTCAAAAAATAATAAAAAAATATATAAATCAATATTCATTTTGTGAAGATAGGGATTTTTAAAAATAAGTTACATAAAAAATAATAAATTAAATATAACTTATTTTTTACATTTTAGTGAAATATTTAGATTGTAAAAACAATAATTATAATGAGGTTAATAAATAAAACTGTACCATAATATGATTAGTTTATTTTAAGAATGTAAAAATATAATATTTCAAAATAATAAAACAAATATATTTTTAAATGAAACGTTTTATTTTTTTAATATAAAAATGCTTTTAATTGTGTTTAAAAATATCAAATTTTATGATTTTTTCAGTGAAATTTTTAAGGGGATGATTTATTAAAACGATGTGCAATTTTCACGAGAACACTCCCTTAAATATTTTACATTGTAAAAACAAATATCTATACATATATTAAATATGTTTTTAAGTATGTACAAATTATAAATAAGTGTACTATCAATTAACACAATTTTAATCCACATATTTACTTAAGACAGACTGAAGACAAAAACTTACTTTAAAAAAAATAAAAAAATACCTGACCTGAATTTAGTTCTACTGTAGTCATAAAATATTTTACATTATTTTATTACTAAAGTAATAAAATAATGTAAAATATGAAGCAAAACTTGTGTTACAAATTAAAGTTTTTTTTTTGGAACATTGTATGTAATTAGGACTAGCATATTTAAGAATATATATATATATATATATATATATATATATATATATATATATATATATATATATATATATATATATATATATATATATATATATATATATATATATATATATATATATATATCCATACATCCTTTTTACGTTTTATCATACCATATTCCAATGTTACACAATGTGATCCTGGGTTCGATTCCCTTTAAACTACACATATTTTTGTTTAATTTATTTTAACAATACTTCATGGCTACCAAAGAATAACAAAAACGATAATTTTTGTTTTATTTAAACAAATCTACATTTCATCTGATGATGAAATGGTTATTCTGAATCTGACAGTCATGAACTAGTGTTTTTAAGTGGTATTACACAAAGTTAACGATGAATGATAAGGAGAGTGTCATATTACCATACCACAAAGTTTATAATGCTTTTAATATACAAAACCTAAAATTTAAATTGTGTGATAAATCGCTCACTCCTTTCAACAACGTCATATATCAAAAAACTAGATTTTTCAGGAGATCGTTTTTAAAGTTGAAGAATATGTTAAAATGTATTAAAAATAAATAAATGCCACTTATTGAACTTTTTACTGTGCAACAAATCTTTTTACGCAAAACCTGACTGTTTTTTCTCCATTCCAAAAATATTCAGTATATTAAAAAAAAAAATTAACAATACATTTTCTTTAAAATGCAAAAACAACATTTTCCGCCCTGTAGCGGGTAAATATTGAGTTAAATATTTTACGTTTTTGCTGGGATATATGTAGTACATTTTCTGGGCATTCCGAAAATATGCACCACTGAAAATTGACTTTTTTTATATATAACGTTGTTGAAAGAAGTGAGCGAAATATACCCGAACAATATAAAAATGGACTTGATCATAACTTGCCTTTGGACCGACTCAATATCATATATGGACTGACTCAAAATTACATGGACTGACTCAAAACCGACCGAGGAAGCGATGGACTGACCCTTGACGATGACAGACTGACCGAAGCAAGCCCTAAGTCAGCATTGTGCCGTCTTCCCGCCATTTCCCATCAACCCATGGTAAAAAATCCCATGTTTTTGAGGTGAGTTTCGCTATTTTAGACACAAAATTGCCATGGAAAAGAAATGAAAAAAAATCACAGTCTTTTAGTTTTTCTTGTCAGTCATTTTCAATTTTTTTCAATTTAAGGTCTCAATCTCAAGCGTTCAAATTACAATGCGCTTTGCCGTGCTAAGGACTGGACTTGTGTTTACTTGCACATTGCATTTTTTTTAATTTTATAGAAAATGTATTGAAAAAAATATATTTTAATCTCCTTACATTGCAATAACTCTTTTTTATTTCTCATATAACTCTCATTTATTTCAAAGAAAAACTTTTCAATACACAAACGGTGTTTTAGAAGAAAATTCAATTTTGTGGAATGTCCCGGGTTTCGAGAAAGTTAAGTTGCGACTTATCGAATATATTTTACAAACTTCATTGATTTTTTTCTTAAAACAACGTTTTTGCATTAATAAAATTATTCGAGATAATTACATGGTTTTGAAAAAGAAAGAGTTTTTGAAAGATAGGGAGTTAAAAATATATAAAAGCATTTTTTCCATTTTCTAAAAAACAAACAAAAATCCAGAATACATTCTTCGTGTTACCCCTCCGGCGGTCGGTCGTTGATTGAATTCTGTGTTTCGTTGTATCCCCTTAAACATTAAATCGTTTTGAAAGTATTTTTATAAAACTTTCTGAAACAGGAAAAAATATTTGGAATAAAAGACCTCTGACGGTATTTTATTCTCCTGGCAGTTTTAAATGGATTTAAATTTTAATAAAAATTATTTAAGTTTTTAGTTTCATCCTGTTTGTACGAATTCATAACCATTAATGTCAGTTTGACACAAAAATTATAATAAAAACTTCGATCCCCAGTCCGATAGTATAAAAAAATATATTTAAGAATAGTAACTATGCAGCTTTCGCAATGCAGTTGGGACATTTTTTTTTCATTTACATTTTATTGCGATTTTGTGCATTCTAACATTGGATAAGGTTAATCATATTTATGTATACAAAAAATGCAATATATCTTTATATTTTTGATGCGTAATATAAAACGCGATTGTATTTAATTTTTCTTTTTTATGTTATGAGACACATACATCCAGCACGGTAGCTAAACTATAAATATATATATATATATATATATATATATATATATATATATATATATATATATATATATATATATATATATATATATATATATATATATATATATATATATATATATATATATATATATATATATATATATATATATATATATATATATATATATATATATATATATATATATATATATATATATATATATATATATATATATATATATATATATATATATATATATATATATATATATATATATATATATATATATATATATATATATATATATATATATTCTTCTAACCTATATCCGCACCCCATGGTGCATTGGGCACTGCATCGTATAGAAGCAGTTTTATCTTGATCGTTAAATACACGAAGGAAAGCCTTCCGCTTCAGGTACCAGTCCAGGGTCATATTAACTAAATATTAGACTAAAAAATCACTAATATTTATTTTGACCCTCTTGGGAATCGAACCTGGGACCTCCAGCATGGTAGCCTATGTATGGTTTATGTATATATTTATATATATATATATATATATATATATATATATATATATATATATATATATATATATATATATATATATATATATTATATATATATATATAGTGGAATGGTAAGCGCGTTTAACTACCGTGCTGGAGGTCCCGGGTTCGACTGCCATGGGGTGTCAAAATATTAAAAATTGTTCTTTCTTATATTTATTTAATGTCACCCTGAACTGGTAACTGAGGCGCAGGATTGATCTGCTTGGCTTCATATAAGTAAGAATCAAAATAACACTGCGGCCATACCATGCAGTGCCTTATGCACCATTTGGTGATGATTAGGGTTTGATAAAGAAACCACACTTATAAGAGAGAAAAAAATACAATTTATTCTCCGGTAAATGAGGTTATTACTTGAAAAAGGAAAAATTATTATTATCATTTATTATAAAGAAAAGAGATGTGTTTGTGTTTTGAATGTTTTTAAAAATGCTTCAATTTCATTTTTTTCTGTGAGCCTTAGCTGCGCATTATTAGAAATAGGTATCAAATTGTGGTAGAGTGGGTTCGAACCCAGAAACTCCAAATATACAAATAACTCAAGAGTCCGCGACACTAACCACGGGACCACAACCCGGCACTTTCTATATTAAAAAGTTATCTCTTATTTTTTGATATGTTGCATTTTTTGTAATATTTTAAATAATACTTTTCTTATTATTAATTAATTATATTGTAGATATATATATATATATTTCATTTTTGTAGCATTTCCAGGTTTTTCCTTTTCAGACCTGCTCCACGCATCAAAATACGTAACTCAAAAATTTATTTTCTAAAACACAGTTTGTTTTTTCAACTATCAAATTAAAGAAACCAGAGGTTCCCAAACTCTTTTATCTCGTACACCCCTTGCCTTACCTGATATTGATTTTTATCAAATTCATTAACTTCAAATGTATTTTTGACAGCCGGTATATCGCTCACTCCTTTCAAGAACGTCATAAATCAAAAAACTTAATTTTTCAGGAGAACGTTTTTAAAGTTTAAAAATATAATACAATGTTTTAAAAATAAATATCTAGCCACTTATTGAATTTTTTACTACGCAACAGATCTTTTTAGGTAAAACCTGAAGATTTTTTCTCCATTTGAAAAATATTTAGTATATTTAAAAAAAATAGTTTAACAATACCTTTTCTTCAAAATGCAAAAACAACACTTTCTGCCCTGTAGCGGGTAAATATTAAGTTAAAAATATGATACTTTTTCTGGGATATAGTGCATTTTCTGGGCATTCCGAAAATATGCTCAACTGTAAATTGGCGATTTTTGATTTATGACGTTCTTGAAAGGAGTGAGCGATATGTAGTGTTACTCACTTTGAACCACACATGTTAGGTTTTATACATTTATATTTTAAATTCAAATTAAAACATAGACCCCTTGCAAGTTGTCATAGACCCCTGAGGGTCGATATAGACCACTTTGGGAATCACTGAAATAAACGATAAACACGCCTTTAATTTAAATTTTACTTGGTAAATATCAGTGTATAATTCAGTACGTGACCGGCTACGCGAGGCATACACGTGTGCCTCCTCACACGTTTTTCTAGAATTCATATTGGATTTTTTTAAGGAAATTTTAAGAAAAAGTGGTATTTACCAAATTAAATTTTACTTAAAAATTGTGTAAATTGACTGACGAATCAATTAATTAGGTAAATATGACATTGGTATAAAAATATATAATTTTTGAGTTACTCTGTTGATATCCAGATGGTAAAATAATTTTAAAAGGTAAGAAATTTTATATAGATCATTAAAATAAAAGTGACAAACTGTTTTTGACGCAGATTTCATCAGATTTCATCAGATTTCACCAGATTTCACCATATTAATCCCTTCAGATCCGAATTTGTTTCATGAGATAATGCAATAGTGTCAAAGTGCATGATATTTTAACTAGTTGAAAATGTTTTTCTAAACGATTTATTATTGTTTCTGTAAATTATGACGATGAGCATCAGGGTTTGGATCCAAATTAATTTATATACATTGTAGTATCCATTACATCTAAGGGGTTCTATTGTATTTATTAATAATAAAACCCTTATCCGCACCCCAATGGTGCATAGGGCACTGCGTCATATAAACGCAGTGTTATCTTGATCGTTTACACATGAAGGAAAGGTGATTAGCCCTCCGCTTCAGGTACCAGTCCAGGGTAATATTGAATAAATATGACAGTGAAAAATCAATTATATTTATTTTACCCCCCTTGGGAATCGAACCCGGGACCTCCAGAACGGTAGCCGAGCGTGCTGACCATTACACTACGGAGGCGGACAGAAGTTTATTAGTAGTTTAAAAAAGCTGTCAATAATAAAATATCAACATAATTTTTTTCGAATAAAATTATTTATTGCAAATAATTCATTCATTGCACCACATTGCGCATTCATAGATAGCACATTACATATCAATCATAAATTATTTAAAAAAAAAACAAAATGTGTTATGCGAGTAGATAAAAAAATACCATAAAAACTTTATAAAATAAAACTAGAACATTGTGTTTAATATCATATTTTTGGTATTTTTTTCCAACCGGTTTCGACAAACCCTTGTCATCTTCAGGGATTGATAGTACACCAGTAACTGAATACGTCAGATAACTGATTCCTACTTATGCAGAAATACAAATAATTACCATGAAAAAGAAATAATTATACACTCCATGCATTATTTTTTCAAAAAATGATGTGTTAACATATTTATCAGGAAAGCACTATTTTTTATTAATTTTCATATATTTCATATATTTATTGATGGGAAACAACAGCCAATAATAAGCATGACGATAACAAGGCGCTTGTCGAAACCGGTTGTAAAAATGTACAAAAATATGAGTGTTCAAAAACGTTTTATTTTATAAAGTTTATAAAATGTGAAATAATCAGCTAAAAATTCATTCAATATTTTTGTCATCAATAGATATTATTAGACTATATCTCATTGTCTTGACATGACAGGCTCAAAATAATTCTTCAGACGGCCCGTTACATTTCATCAGTTCCAAAGACTTCGATGAAGGGCCGGGAAGGGCATTTTACAACTGTCAGACATCACATCATATCAAAAAGGCAGCAAGTTACATTTCATCAGTTCCAAAGGCTTCGAAGAATCATCGTCTAACCCACATTCACCTCACAGCATGTGACCTAACCTTCAAAAACTGGCATTATGCAATTTTAACCTGTTATTTCTCCGATCCTGTCAGGGTTTATGCCTATCATCAGACAGCTGGAGGCCTGGAGGCCGCTCAGAGGACGAGGGCTGCTGGAGGACGGGATCGAGTTTCCAAGAGACAGGGCGGAGCCACCCAAGAATGCCAGACAGCCGCTGGCGACGAGGATCATGTCCAACGGAGTCGAGGTATTTCTAGCCAACAACGAAAAAAATACTGTATAATATTTACTGTATCTGCAGACAGTTGGTAGAATTCCATATTGAATTGTTGGGTAATATATCCAAAATTAAACATGGTTTATTGGATTGAATTCTACATTTATTTATGTATATGCTCCTTCTCCTTCCTGCTAAATCTATTATTTTATACAATACCCTTTTTTAATCTCTGAATGTTTTTAAATAGTTTTTAAACATAAATGTGGAATTGTTCAATTGGCTTTTTTTAACGTAACTATTTTTGTTAATGTAATGTAATGTTAATAATTGTTAATGTAACTATTGTTTATTATATATATATTTTTTTAATTATTTTAAGCTGTACAATTCCAAAAAAAATAGTTTTTTTAAATATAAAAAATGTTAATATGTGACGCGTTTCGTCTTATTAGAGTGTTTTTTTAATGTCTTAATAAGACGAAACGCGTCACATATTAACATATACATAAATAAATGTGGAATTCAATCCAATATACTTACCTTGTTTAATTTTTGATATATTACTGTATAATATACCTGAAATTATCTGTAAAACATCTTGACGATATTTGTTTTAAAATTACTACCAGATTTTTTGTTTGATACCTTAATATGGATGAATAAGTCTGGATCTACCATTGGCTGATTAAAATGATCTTCTTCTCTGGCCTTCTGTCCTCCACTGCTACCACTTCCGTATCCTTCCATGTCGGTTTCTATTTGCAGCCAGTCTAAAGTCTGTAGTTTCAATGATCACTGTGCAATATTCTATATTCTACACATCGCTCACTGCTCACTCCTTTCAACAACGTCATATATCAAAAATCGATAATTTTCAGTTGTGCATGTTTTCGGAATGCCCAAAAAATGTACTATATCCCTGCAAAAGCGGCATATTTCTAACTTAATATTTACCCGCTACAGGGCAGAAAGTGTTGTTTTTACATTTTGATGAAAATGTATTGTTTAATTATTTTTTTAAATATACCAAATATATTTCAAATGGAGAAAAAACACCCAGGTTTTACCTAAAAAGATCTGTTGCACAGTAAAAACTTCAATAAGTGGCCAGATATTTATTTTTAATACATTTTATTGTATTTTTGAACTTTAAAAACGATCTCCTGAAAAATCAAGTTTTTTTATATATGACGTTGTTGAAAGGAGTGAGCGTGAATTTTTTATACAAATATCTATTATATACTGCTATTTCATCGGTGACATCTATAACTTTCATATTCTTCTTCATCGATATTGAGATTAAAATAAAAAATATTTATTAAGAATGTGATATACTTAAGAAATATATGAAAGTCGGTGAACAAACGTATCAGGTAAAAGGATATACAATATATACGAGTTCCGAAATTTGTGTAGTGTGGTTGTCAATCATAGGTAGAATTGTGACTGTTACACGTGTATAAAGTGATCACTTAGACCAGCGAAATAGCCGTAACTCAAGTTGCGGCTGTTTGGTGTTATATGGCTCAAAGCATTCTTATAACTGGCCTCTATCATATGCCATCACAGATTTTGCCTGTCTCTTTCCTTTACTGAGATATTCATTATCCAAGTAGCCGCAAAATTGTATTAATTTGATACATCGCTCACTCCTTTCAAGAACGTCATAAATCAAAAATCGTCAAATTTCAGTTGTACATGTTTTCGGAATGCCAAGAAAATGTACTATATCCCAGCAAAAGCGGCATATTTTTCACTTAATATTTACCCGCTGCATGGCAGAAAGTGTTGTTTTTGCATTTTGAAGAAAAGTTATTGTTTAATTATTTTTTTAAATATCCTAAATATTTTTCAAATGGAGGAAAAACCTTCAGGTTTTACCTAAAGATATCTGTTGCACAATAAAAAGTTCAATAAGTGGCTTGATATTTATTTTTAATACATTTTACTATAGTTTTAAACTTTAAAAACGATCTCCTGAAAATCAAGTTTTTTTTTTATATATGACGTTGTTGAAAGGAGTGAGCGCATGTATTGGCAAAAAGCATCATTTTGAGTTTACTATAAACGCGTTTATCTCAAAAGTACTGTTTTTAACTAGCGGCTATTTTCCTTTGCACCTTAGAACATTTAAAGCTATTTTCGTTTTTCCAATAGTGTTATCTCGGTTTTTGAGACATCAGTTTATTATCACTACCATCTATTTCAGTAAGAAAAACTTTTTTTAAATATTAAAGGTAATTGTGGCTGACGGATCTAACCAGCCTTCGAATTCTGGATCTAGCAGATCCAAACTCCTCAGAGGTCTTCCATCTCGTCCAATGTCTCTAGCTGCCAGCACCCTAGACGACAATGTAAGGATGACAGTCAAAACGCCAGATTCACAGGTAAGATGATACGAGAAAATTGATCATGTCAGCTTATAAACCATAAAAAGCGTTGACATCTCAACACAGATGAAGATAATATGGAAGTCTGGGTGTCTTATATATAACCTTTCAAAGGCTGGTTCAATTGATCACTTTATACGCGTGTAACATTTACCATTCTACCATAGATTGACAACCACACTGTTATTGGAAGTCGATTTTTGATACAACGCTTACTCCTTTCAACAACGTCATATATAAAAATAAAAAAATGATTTTTCGGGATATCGATTCTGAAGTTTAAAAATATAATACAATGTAATTAAAAATAAATATCAAGCCACTTATTGAACTGTTTACTGTGCAACAGATCTTTTTAGGTAAAACCTGACTGTTTTTTCTTCATTTGAAAATATTTAGTATAATTTTAAAAATTCATTTTCTTCAAAATGCAAAAACAACACTTTATGCCCTGTACCGGGTAAATATCAAGTTAAAAATATGCCACTTTTGCTGGGATATAGTACATTTTCAGGGCATTCCGAAAACATGCACAACTGAAAATTTACGATTTTTGATATATATATGACGTTGTTGAAAGGAGTGAGCGACATATCATATAATTAACACGTTCTTTCATATGCGAGTTCTCGGCAGCATCTATGATGTAGTTGAGTGAGTAAAATAACTGGTGAAATTTAAGGTATAATACATAATTAAAAAAAATTGTTTTCAGGCGTCTCCTAGTATGTAAAATAATTCAGCGAGAATTTTACATACCTACATTTAAAATAAGGGTCACGTTAAATCAAAAGCTTACTTAGCTCGACCATGTTAGAATAGTAAATATTACACGTGTGTAAAGTGATCACTTAAATCAGCCTATGATACCATAAACCCTGTAAATACAGACTTCCATATTCCTCCCCATCTATATTGACCTGCAGTTATACCGCACATTCGTCTAAGAGACAGCATTTCGACTGAATTCAGACTACATACTATTTCAGGCACTTATTGTCACCACATTTTACCAAAATCATTTGGCTTTGCTTCTTCGAACAGCTTATTTTTTCGACGCTTTAGTTAAAAATCTACATATAGTTGTTTTTAAATATTACTTTATCGTGCCAGCTTATGTTTCATATTGACTCCTTTTTATATGCATATTTTGGCTTTCGTTTGCTTGCGCATCATCTTATCATCAAACGCACATCATAGCATTATCACTGTAAATTAACATGAATGCTATCATTTAAACACCATTACACTGTCATCATTAATAATGTATTTAAATGCAAAAATACGCATACAATACGGTAATGACTGAACAAATATAAAAATGAAAGTATTTGTTGAGTCACTACCATCATTTCACTGGGTGGAGTATACCAACTTTTATTTATCATGCTTGCAGCTTTGAAATCATTTATCACCGCAATTCTAACAGTGTTGACAACGCCGTATCTGACAATCGAATATTGTGACATTTAACTAAGATATTTCTTGGTGGACATACATTTTGTATAATAAAAAAATAAGTAAAATTAGATATATGTATATAATTATATATATATATATATATATATATATATATATATATATATATATATATATATATATATATATATATATATATATATATATATATATATATATATATATATATATAATATATATATATATATATATATATATATATATATATATATATATATATATATATATATATATATATATATATATATATATATATATATATATATATATATATATATATATATATATATATATATATATATATATATATATATATATATATATATATATATATATAATTATATATATATATATATATAATTATATATATATATATATATATATATATATATATATATGTATATATATATATATATATATATATATATATATATATATATATATATATATATATATATATATATATATATATATATATATATATATATATATATATATATAAACTCGTGTATATCTCCTTTGAGGGTGTCATAGCAATCACTGGTCAGGGTCAGCATATCTTGTTAACACAACAAGCTAGCAACACAGGGATATTGCATCTCCTAATTCACGTTAATAAGACATTCAGGGTGTACCAATCAATGGTATCAATACCAACATATCGGTAGTGTAATGGCAAATGGGTATACCTGTTGAATTTTTCATTTTCTAAGTTTGTTCCACGAAATGTCTAAAATAGTGTATTCCATAATCTAGCAAAAGGGAATAGCTGTAGTTGTAATACTTATTTAGTTTTATCAAGATATGTACATATGCCATCCGAACAAAATATTTGATTTCACAAGTTTGTTTTTGCTCTCCTGTAAAATTTGGTCTGAGACAGATATACCCCTTTGCCTTTACACTACCGATATCTTGCTAACACAACAAGCTACATCGCAGGGAGTTTGCATCTCCTTTGAGGGTATTCTTACTCCATCAAGGAATGATATATCTGGCAGCTAGGGTTGTATACATGATACATCTCCTAATTCACGATAGTAACCCATTCAGGGTGTCCCAATCAATAGTATCAATACTAGCATATCTTGTTAACACAACAAGCTAGCATCGCAGGGAGGTTGCATTTCCTTTGAGGGTATCCAAACTCCACTGAGGAATGGTCCATCCGTCAGCTAGGGTTGTCAACACGCTAACCACTAACCCGCGCAGGCCCGCAACGCGTCCCGCCCGCTGCTGCTGCTCGCGTCCTCGCGCGACCAGCAGACGCGGCGGCCGGTGATGCTGCAGCAGAACTACATCGTCAAGACCTGCTTCACCACGTTCACGTACGGGTACCTGACCACGCTGCTGCCCGACTCCAGGACGGTGGTGTCCACGTACGAGACGGTGGTGTCTACAGTTACCACGGAACCGTACGCGCCAGAATCGGCCTTTGCCAAACCGACCGTTGTAAGGAAAAATCACTGCTATTTTCGACTGCTCTTTTCGGGGTTGTTTTGAGCCATACCGGCCTTTGCCAAGCCGACCGTTATAAGGAAACATTACTGCTATTTTCGACTGCTCTTTTGGGGTCGTTTTGAGCCATACGCCGAGAATCGGCCTTTGCCAAACCGACCGTTGTAAGGAAACATTACTGCTATTTTCGACTGCTCTTTTCGGGGTCGTTTTGAGCCATACCGACCTTTGCCAAGCCGACCGTTGTAAGGAAACATTACTGCTATTTTCGACTGTTTTTTTCGGTCGTTTCGAAAAGAGTCGGTGAAGACAGTAGGGCGAATAACCCAGGGTCAAATACAGTCGGTATTTGTATTTGGTCAGAGAAGCCACATATACCTGGTACCCGAAGTATACAATTTTTAGCCACATAAATTTATGTTAGAAAAAATAAATTTTGTTATATTACAAGTTAAAAAGTGGCCTCTTGATATGGAACAAAAGAGTTGCCTAAAGTTGGTCACCCCACCTAAATAAAGTCTGCTAACATATTATTATTGTTGCATACTTGGCAATTTCTCACTGTACCAACTGAACTTATTTTGTTTGTATTGCATTATTTTATATTTTATGTTGTAATATTTTTAATTTTAAAATACATTTTTTTGTAATGTAAATGAACGTCTCGTCACGGGTTCTGCCTAGTGAGATGTTCATAAAAAATCAAAACATATCGCTCACTCCTTTCAAGAACGTCATAAATCAAAAATCGTCAATTTTCAGTTGTGCATGTTTACGGAATGCCCAGAAAATGTACTATATCTCAGCAAAAGAGTCATATTTTTAACTTAATATTTACTCGCTACGGGGCAGAAAGTGTTGTTTTTGCATTTTTAAGAAAAGGTATTGTTTAATTATTTTTTTAAATGCACTAAATATTTTTCAAATGGAGAAAAAACCTTCAGATTTTACCTAAAAAGATCTGTTGCACAGTAAAAAGTTCAATAAGTGGCTTGATATTTATTTTTAATACGTTTTATTATATTTTCAAACTTTAAAAACGATCTCCTGAAAACATTTTTGATATATGACGTTGTTAAAAGGAGTGAGCGATATATGCAGGTGTATAAATATTGTTTGCATGGAAATCAAACAAATAACACGCTTTTATCATCATCATCCACATATCATTGCATCATGCTTGCTTATGTTATATCATTGCATCTTTTTTATCTTATGTTTTTTTAAGCCTCACTCATTAATTTCGTTTTGGTATGTTTAATTTATATATATATTTTTTATATATTTTTTTCAAACATTTTTTTTAAATTCTGACATTGATGTACCTATAATTCAACAATAACATCCATTTAATCATATTTATAAAGTTTTTTTTAAAAGCAAAAACATTAACACCTTAAATCAACATTTTTTAAAATCATTATAAATATATATATATATATATATATATATATATATATATATATATATATATATATATATATATATATATATATATATATATATATATATATATATATATATATATATATATATATATATATATATATATATATATATATATATATATATATATATATATATATATATATATATATATATAAATATATATATATATATATACAAATATATATATATATATATAAATATATATATATATATATATATATATATATATATATATATATATATATATATATATATATATATATATATATATATATATATATATATATATATATTTATATATATATATAAATATATATAAATATATATATATATAAATATATATATATATATATATATATATATATATATATATATATATATATATATATATATATATATATATATATATATATATATATATATATATATATATATATATATATATATATATATATATATATATATATATATATATATATATATATATATATATATATATATATATATATATATATATATATATATATATATATATATATATATATATATATATATATATATATATATATATATATATATATATATATATATATATATATATATATATATATATATATATATATATATATATATAATATTTACATATAGTCCAATGCCGTAGTGTAATGGTCAGCACGCTCGGCTACCGTACCGGAGGTCCCGGGTTCGATTCCCAGGGTGGAGTGAAAATAAATTTTAGTGATTTTAAATTCTAATATTGATTTTAAACCCTGGACTGGTACCAGAATCGGAGGGCTGATCACCTTCTTGTGTTAACGATCAAGATAACACTACGCCAATACGATGCAGTGCCCTATGCACCATTGGGTGCGGATAAGGGTTAGATGAAGATATATACATAAATGCAAATGTTTCAGTGTCTCCAATGCCCTCAAGTAACATACCGATTGCTTAGAAATTTTGACACAACATTGCGACGGAATGCGAACGTGTTTTTATAACATCTCTGACAGTCGTTTTTTTACCTGGGACAGATAAAATTAACTCTTTCGACATAAATGGCAGCGCCATCTGTTGAACGTAACAACAGCAGCACGCGCAGTAGTAAACGTTGCTTAAGGCGGACAGCGTGCTTCTTGGCCTTTGCTGACTATTTTTTCGTAAATGAAAGTTTTTTTTAAAAATATATTTTTAAAGAAATATTGTTATGTTCGTAAAGGGTTAAAAAATAATTGAAAGCAAAATAAAAAAAAACAATACAATGAATATTCTCCACTAAAAACATGATTTTGTATCTGTTTAGAAATTATTTCACTTTAAAGGTTATTTTCCCATGCGCCGGGAATAAAAACGTACAACGGCTCGGTAAATTATGCACAATCTGCGTATGCCAAACTGGTCTTAATTGCGTTTTTCACATCACGATGTGTTTAGTATTTTTCTCATCGTCTATTGTGTTGAATTTCATTGTGTTTCAAGATGTCAGTCATATCTAAAACACAGATAATATTGTGTTTTGCATACGTCATAAGTAGGAACGAACGAAGATAGATAAATTATGTATTGTAACTGCAGACAGTTGATAGCGAGTGTTTTTGCTTAGAATTTTCACTCATGAAATTATAGTAACTTTAAACATAAAGAGTAAATCCACTCACGAGTAGGCATAGGCTATGAAACTTAAAAAGTTGAAGCCTGAGTAGGATCGGTGTTGCATAAGCCGTAGCTAGATTTCAGAGTCACTTGGACGTAAGGTAATTAAAAAAAAACTCAAAACTACTGTTGAAGCCTGAGTAGGATCGGTGTTGCATAAGCCGTAGCTAGATTTCAGAGTCACTTGGACGTAAGGCAATTAAAAAAAAACTCAAAACTACTGTTGAAGCCTGAGTAGGATCGGTGTTGCATAAGCCGTAGCTAGATTTCAGAGTCACTTGGACGTTAGGTAATTTAAAAAAAAAAAACAAAAAAAATCAGACAGTTGGTAGAATTCCATATTGAATGGATAAATATCAGGATGTGTGATTATGCACATTCAACATGGGAATGATAAGGCTGTCTCAACTTATGATGAAGCACCTATTATCTTTGAGTCGTAACAATCGGCGGGTATGTATGAGGAGATGCATGAACGTGGAAGAGGCGAAGAATGTTTGCAAGGACAGAGTGGTGTGGCGCTCTATTCTCTCTGCCTACCCCTGCGGGGAAGCGGCGTGATGGTTAGTTAGTTAGTTAGTGATCTATTATTTTTATACAAAGAAAGATTGAACAAGAATAGTATTAAGGATTGCAAGGAAATAATTCTGGGTGTTTAGTAATCCTTTTTTATTATTTTTAGACAAAACCACAGATTGAGATGTTCCAAGCTACAAAAACTGCTCATCACTCGGCTGCAGATTCGTCCAAAATCGAAAAGAGAATTGACGACCTTCAAAGCCTGAATGACGACGACGACGACATCATCCAACCATCGGAAGTCAGCTCTTCTGCCAACAGTTGCTCCATGACTTCTTGCCCGTGCACTGTCACCCTCACGGAGTCCCTCAAGAACCAACACACCAAAATCATCAACGGCCTCTCCGATGAAGTGGTTCCTCTTCAACTGCAAAGGTCTCCTCTGAAATCCACAAAATATGGCTCGACCATCGTCGATATCGTCCCGACTCCAACAGCGAACCATAAAATCGATACTAAAAACACAAAATTGTCTCAAAAGCATGGTACCCCGCCGTCAGACACAGTTGTTCAAAAATATACCGAAGTCATGAATGACGCAAGCGATGATAATAAAAAAACAGATAGAAACAAGAATAAAAATCCTAACTCTAAGACTCCTGAAGGAAGCAATTCAAACTCTACAGCAATCAACGATGATAAGCGGAGACCACAAAACCAAGGTGATAATAATAAGGACACCCAGAAACCACCCAAGACCAAGTTTCAAGTAGCAGATTTGTTGAAATTGGGTACGTTGGGTATTAAAAAGCTGGCTCCGATGATTGAACAGATGACCGGGACATTAAAACGAAGACAAGAGCAAAATAAGCAATCGGTGACAGTTAAACCAGCCACTGTTTTGACCCCGTATATCGTCAATAAGAGAATCGACAGCTTGGATTCTGAGCAAGGCGACCAGAAGACCGGCAGCAAATTCCCAATTTACATCCCAGTCGATGAGATGGAAACAGCCGAGTCTCAAAACAGTTACACTAACTCGACTCTGCATCAAAATCTCGTATGGGCATCGCAAAATTTGAAAAATTCCCGAAACAACATCGGTTTCGGTAAACCAGTCCACGAAAGCCCTCTTCTCAATGGCGGGATCCCGATAAGTCCAGGTGAAATTATCACCACTAATTCGGACGTCATCGTGGGAAAGCCGGCTGTCGGCGGTCCAAACATCGGCCAGATTGGACAAGCTAATAACGTTCATAAGGGAGCACCCCAAGCTTACGACAGTCATTCTCAGTCTTCCAACTTCCAAGATGTCAGAACGCATCCTCCGCAGAGAGGACAAGGCCTAAAGCACATCCCGTTCATTCGAGATGAGACATACGACTTGAGACCTCCGGGAATGCCAGTTCCGAGGCCAAACTTCCCGCCTCAAAATAAGCAACATCAACCGAACATCCCTCCTCTTCTAGAAGCTTACAGCACCAATAATAACAACCAAAATGGGCCAAACAGACCTAATAGTAATTTCCAAGTTGAGATTGTCAATTCTGAAAATATACCTTACAATAATGGACCTTCACTCTCAAAGCCAACGTTTCACAAAGATAATAAACCCCATAATAGCTACATTGATCACGTTGGTGGTTCTATAAATCCACCAGTACAAGGAGAAAACCATGGAAGACCCAATTTCTTAGATTACATCCCATCTCTCGGGAACCCGACCAGCTATCAAACGTACATAAGAAACAACTTAATCACTCGCAAAAACCATGATGATACTTCTCCCAATAACAATAATTTAGATGGCTCTAAACTCAATCCGTCCAAGGTCTGGAAACAAGACGGGAAGTTGAATATTGGAGAGAGACCCGCCTCTGAACCGATCTTACTCGGAGATATTGAGCTTAAAACAACACCTAAACCTCTTTTAGTCGATATTCAGCCATCTCGAGTAGCGAATGTTTTGATCCCTCACGGAAGCACCACTGCTCTTATATTTTCTGGAACTAATGAACCTCATAAAAATGGGGAATACATTGATGACCCATTGCCTTACCCAGAACCCGGTTATTTTGGAAGCTTCAGTATAGATGCTCCCCATCTAACAGCTGTACATGTAGGAGGAACTGTTCCTCTTCAACAGAACCAAGGAAGCGTTGAGCAAGTACAGCACGTCCATCTTTCTAATGAACAAAGATTACCGCAGAAGAATTTCAATGGACAACCGGTGAGAAATAATCCCGATCCTCATGTAGTCAACCACGGAGTGTCTGGACTCAATCAAGATGTCAAACCGCCGCCGGGTCATAGGTGGAAGTATGAAGATGTAGCTCACGGACAGCCTCCTAAAAACTACCGCGATCAAGGGCCAATCGGTCAGGGAAGTACGAAGCTAGAATCTCACATCCAATTCGGTTCCCATCACAACATGAGGAAACCAGAAACACCACACAAAGTCAACATGAACTTTGGGCCCGATGTGAACGTTCCACCGCCGATAAGAAACCAATTCTTCAACGGCCCTCAAAACAATATCAAAACGTCGACAGCCGATTATGAAGCAGACCTTGCAGTTCCACCCCCTCCACCGCCGACTATTCAAGTCAAATATGAATCCAATGTCGGAGTATTGAATTCCGATTACGATCGATTCAAAACTGGAGCTAGTCAACACTTCGACGGGCATAAAGAAATCCACCAAGGAAATACTCAAGGTTTCCCATTGCGACAACCTCCTCCGACACAAAGCAGCGACAGTGTTCCTCCTAGGATCACTTCTGAAGTTTATTTTGCATCCTCAGCCTCTCAGAATGATTACAACCAGAAACCAAAGTTCAATTTCAATATACCCTCACCAAACAATTTCAACTACAGACCCCAGGTAAATCACCATGAAAATTCGCCACCAGAAACTGTACATTTCCCGACTGACAGCACTAAGTTTATCAACACATTCGATGGAGGTTTGGTCACATTAAATGCGGGCACTAAGGTAAATATTCCAAACATTCCCGCCCCTAATAATCTTAATCTCAGACCACAAAACCAAGGCATGATCGGTTCTCACTTCACTATTCCTCAGGCCGGAGGACTTATAACTTTGAATGCCGGAGCTAGTGTTCACGGAACAAGCTTCCCAGAGCAAACGATTTCAGGAACTAGCCTCAATGTACCCGTCTCCCAACAAGGAAATAGTCAAAACTTCAACTACCAGCATATCAAAGAGTTCAGCGCTCACGAAGGCGAATCAACCGGCATACCTATCGGAACTAATTTCGCTATCAAAGTTGAGCCGCAAGTCCTCCACGGATATGAGCAGAATATTCAAGTTGGCGTTCCAGGTATCTCGACGGCTGACTTCGGAAACAAGGAAACTGGACCAGAGATCATCGTGGGAGGAAACAGCTGGAAGGCTGGCTCCGGCCAAGATGTGTACGAAGAAAGCAACGGCAACATCGGAGGAGTTGCAGACAGCGTACATAACGGAAATGAAAAAGTGCATGTGATTCACGCCAGCAAATATAATGTCACAATAACCCAAACACAAGAATTTGCCAATAACAAAAATGCAGCCAACAATCAAAAGAACTCCCAACAGTCAAATGATAGCAAGAGAGAAAAAGAACAAGAGAAAAAAAATACAACTTTCAATCAGCGACCTGTTTCCAGCAACAATATACCTGACTCAACATTAGTCTCTAATCAGCATGCCGGATTCTCGGGTAATAGTCATGAACCTGCGAGCCGCCCAAGAGTTCCGAGTCAAGCCAATACAAGATTAAATGTCTCTCAAAACCAACTGTATATGGCGTATCCAACTAATAACGTGAAATCAGAGACTACAACTCGTAAAGTTATCCCTCTGAGCTTTGAATATGAGAATAATAATAAGCAGAATCAATTCAACGAACATTCTGGATTTAATAATGCCCAGTCATCTGGTCTTCCTGCGATGAATCATAACTGGCAACTGTCGGAAAGCTCTAAACCAGTGGATCCACCAAAAACTCAGCAAAGACCTAATGAGTACAATAACAGAGGAAACGATTTCAGAAACCAACTGTCTTTAACGACTCAAGGTTACAATCCAGCATATGTATTGGCTAATTTCAACAGCAATCGTCAACCTGTGTACGACATCCCCACAAGGGAAGAGACCTATGTGCTTAAAACAACCTCGAAACCGACAACCAAACAATCTACTCAGTACTATGTCACAGGTAACTCTCACCAAGGCAAAGACAATGTGAATTTGAACATCGGAGAGTTTTCTCAGGCATCTAAGAAGATTCCCGTCGTAAGCCCTACACCAAATCTCTTGTCTAACGAAATCGTTGTCAAATACAAACCGTTCAAGAATGCCTCTTACTCCAGAGACGAGATCTTGTTAGGTTCGGAGAATGATTACTACAGCAATGATAGACAGAAACCTGGATTTAACGCTGATGAAAATATTGGCTCTCAAACAGAGAAACCTTTTGATCAGAATAAGTACAAAGAAGTGTCAGTCGTCACTTTGCCTGTCGTTCGAGTGACCAGTCCACCAAATTATATTGGGTCGTACAACCAAATGCCACCTAGACCTTTCGCTGTCAACGAAGTCAATAAAAACAACAATGCCGCCTCAAATGTGAAACCGGTTCTACCAAAGCCTAGACCATTCCAAAAACAACCCATTGATGAGTCACTTAACATCGGAGAAGTCCCAGCAAAACCAAATCAAGATTCAGATAGGTTCAAACAAAACCCTGATCCTTCCAGGATTCCACAAGCCTTCAGCAAGAACAATTCAACGTACTACAAAAAGGAAGCTGATAAAATCATCACGTCGTCTGTCAACCTCGCTACAAATAATCCACTCAGAGTTGTCAATATCACAACGGAAAGACCTCGTACGTCAACCGTTTCAATAAGAGATATAGAGTTCACGAAGCCCGAAAATAATACAATGATTATTTCTAATCTTTCTCCTCCTCCGCCAACAATGGATTATAGCTTCAGGCCGACCAATAACGATGAGACAATAATGGGTATGAGCCCACCACCGAAGACCCCGGCTCCAAAACCAAACAAAGAGTATACAAAGTACAACGAAGTCTCCACATACAGACCATCGTACAACGTCCAGAAGAACAGACGACCGACAGACTTCTACAGGATCACTTCTCGACCATACACAAGATTTACGACCACATCGATGATCAGAACGAAACCCACACCTGGTACAAGAATTTCATTCCCATCACGTTCTACCGGGTGGAGAGATCCGGTTAGATTGGAAACGCAATCCAGCGTGATTCCTTCTATCCAAATGATCAAACCATCTCCGATTGCAAGTGCTTCTATTAACAAAATAACACCAACAACCGTTGGTCCTATTATAATGCATCCGGAAATGTACCCAGAGGAAGCTATCGGAATTCAAAGACCGTCAGTGATTCAAAATTCGATACTACCGGATAAGATTCAACCAACTTTCATCAATCCCACTGCAGTACGTCAGCCGAGTCAATCGATGCTCGCTCCGTCAATCATAAGCGCTCCTTCTGTAGTCTATCGTCCATCCGCCATTCAAAGCTCTGAAAAGTTCTTTAATGAGAACGCTATAAAACATTCAGAAACTATTAAAACAGCTCCGACGATAAGTCTCGACGAAGTCTCAAGAAAACCGATCAAAACATTGATTCACAAATTCACAGCTCCTCCGGTGCAAACGCAAAAGAGTTCTGTTCTAAACGAACTGACGATCAAACCCGTGCATCACGCTGGCAATGAAGTCAAACAATCTGACGATTATTTAGATAAAACGCCAGAAAACGTCAAGGTTACAGCGATCACGTACACAACGACATTATCAGAACCGGCTTCGACTATCATGACAACAAGATTTGTGACATTGAACCATACTTTGACTGTGACGCAGACGAAAACCAGTCTGGTCTCCGCGGCAGTTGGATCCACAACACAAACCTTAGTTCTGACAAATACCCAGACCTCTACAGTTGTCGAAGTGGTAACCGAAGTCCATACGCTGGTTCAACCTACCACGATTGTGTCGACAATAACGAAACACATCACCGCCACAACGCTTCCAGACTGGGAGACGAAATATCCCAAAGTCCCGATTGAACCGACGCAAGTGAGAGACGCCCCGATGAAAACACACCAGATCAAACTAGACGACGTTTCTTTGTCTTCCGATGAAGAAGACCTTATCATCACACCTGATGAAGCCAGCTTCGATGAAACAGCAGCCAATGATACATCGAGCCAAGAAGATAATAATACGTTCTTCGTTGTGATGAACAAATCTCAAAACGGTGGAAGCGGGCCAAGTATTTCGCCTCCGATCGATACAGATTTCAACGAAGTAACGAGGAACGAAGAAGTCAATCCCGATGGAGTTTCACATGTGCTCTTGGGAGAGATCCTTCTTGCTGGAACACCTTACTTGGAGACGAATCATGGAGTCAAACCAACAGGTAAATAGAATAATTCATATTTTTATTACTATCAAGCTCGGCTACCGTACTGGAGGTCCCGGGTTCGATTCTTAGGGGGGGGGGGTCAAATAAATATTAGTGATTTGTTTACTCTAATATTTATTCAATATTGCCCTGGACTGGTACCTGAAGCATAGGGCTGATCAAGATAACACTGCGTTTATATGATGCAGTGCCCTATGCACCATTGGGTGCGAATAAGGGTTGGAAGAATAATTATTATCATGTCTGTTAAAGCAATCACATGGCTATTCAAATGCTGATACTGTTTTTGTCCATTTATTGATTCATATATCGCTCACTCCTTTCAAGAACGTCATAAATCAAAAAACTTGGCTTTTCAGTAGAACGTTTTTAAAGTTTAAAAATATAATACAATGTATTTAAAATATACATCAAGCCACTTATTGAACTTTTTACTGTGCAACAGATCTTTTTAGGTAAAACCTGAAGGTTTTTTCTCCATTTGAAAAATATTTAGTATATTTAAAAAAATAATTAAAAAATACCTTTTCTTCAAAATGCAAAAACATCACTTTCTGCCCTGTAGCGGGTAAATATTAAGTTTAAAATATGCCGTTTTTGCTGGGATATAATACATTTTATAGGCATTCTGAAAACATGCATAACTGAAAATTGACAATTTTTTATTTATGACGTTCTTGAAAGGAGTGAGCGATGTGTCCACAAACTGCCTCCCGGCTCTTCTGTCAGCTACCAGATCCCTTGCATCCTATCTATTATAGTTAAGTCCACATCCCAAACTGCCAAGAAATCATCAAAACTGGATGATGGCGGAAGTCTGATGCCCTGTAAAAGAGACAAGCTTGGTAAAGGCTCTCGGGAGGCATACAAAACACATAGCAAATTGTCTCTAACTTCTTACCAATGTGCACAGATGGCATTGAACTTTCCATTATAGGTCCTAAAATCGGACAAGAATTAATTACATTTGTGCTTGTAAGAATACTTACGGTCCCTCTCCACATTCAAATAAGGCAGTTTGTAGACTTCATATGCTCTATATTTGTATGAATAAATGGATAAAAACTCTATTAGCATTTATTTTCAATTGGTCTGGGTGTTTGTGATGTATTTTTCACATCTACCTTCCCTATCCTTACTATCCTACCTGCAGTCAAGCCTCTAATAGAGGCTTTGCGGGTTATTCCTTTAAAAAAATAGTTTGAAAAATAGTGCATAGAGCACTGCATCAGAACAACGCAGTGTGAAATCAATCCTTGATTATATAAAGGTGGAATGATCAGCCCTGCCTTTCAGATTCTTTGAAACTAAAAGTGAGATATATTGAATGGAATAGCGACCTTAAGGTATTACTGTTATATGGGAAATATTACTGTTATATGTTATATGGGCAATATTACTGTTATATGTTATATGGGCGAACTTAAGGTATTACTGTTATATGTTATATGGGCAATATTACTGTTATATGTTATATGGGCGACCTTAAGGTATTACTGTTATAACACATTACTGTTATTTGGGAAAAATAGAGGAGAGATATAAAATGGTTAAAGGAGAATAGCAGCAATAGCTAGAGCATTCGGAGTTGCATATCCGTACTTGTGATTGCTTGTGCAAGTTGCTCCAAACGAGCACAGTCCTAAAATAGTAACCGGAGCTAACTAAAAGGAGCGATTTAGTTCAATTTTAATGTTGAGTTTGTTCATTTTAGTTACAGGGTACAGCAAGGAATGCCAACCGGAATGCCAGGCTTCCAGGAACGAGAGGTGCCAGAGGACCCACGGCCTGATGAGATGTGTGTGCAGACCAGGTTTCGCCAGGATGTTCCCTGATAGACCATGCAAACGTAAGTTCTACTCATTTATTGCATTGTAGGTGAAGCTTGGTTGATTTTTTCATACTTTCAGCAGTTAATTTTTAAAAATTAGCACTCATGTCTTAAAATATAATTAATTTAAACGATTGGCTATGAATCACATGCGGTTTCTAAGTATGTACACGTGTGCAATGTATTGCTTGTCCTTACATAACCTAATTTACAGATTTCTGTGATTCAGCTTTCATATTCAGCATTTTCTGCATAAAGAAAGGTTCCCGTTAGAGCATGTATGACTAGGTAGGACTGTGATACATGATACAAGGCATACAAGGTCCCAGAGCAGCTATAAACTCGACTTTGAGAATAGATGCCTGTAAATATTTTTAGCCGTGTGGTGGTTTTACTTGGAACGAGGAAATACGGGGTAGGTTGCAGCAACTCATGGTCATAACTAAATAACAAAACATATTATTGTTTCAAAACCCCTTAAATATTGTTGACATCTAGATTGGTTCAACATATTCACTCAGTTGCACATAGGAAATATGTAGGTACTACTAACAATACAACAATAACCATTGAATCCAAAATGCCAAGTATTTAATTATTTCATTTAGATTTGATTATTTCAAAATAATTTAAACTTAATTTACTGTTTATATTTTACTATTTTGAGTACCTACCGTAGAACGGGGCTACTTGATGTGTTACTGGAGCCCAGTACAAAAAAATATTTAAATCTGTATTTGGTCTACAATAATGAACGTATCGACATGATTCATTGTTTCCCTGACAGGTGACACTTATTGTCACAATATGTTCATTATTGTAGACCAAATACAGATTTAAATCATTGTTTTGTGCTGGGCTCAAGTAACACATCAAAGTTCAAGTAGCTGTCCCGTTCTACAGTATACAACATACAAAATGTGACTGTGTGTAGGTACACCATAATATAATATGTATGAAAAACCTAGAAATTTAATTCGTCTTATACTGTATCACTTATCACTGTATCACTTTATATACCGTTTATTCTGTATTTATTATTACTACCACAACTACGTTTAATCATATTAATAACTTATCCTAACTTTATAAGTTATACTGTATATTTAAACTGTGTTATACATTTTGCACAAATTTGCTACTGCCGTTAGTAAATAAATAATAAATCAAATAAAAAATAACTGTTGTCAAGAAAGGTAATTCAGTTGGCTAGGCCATATACTCCACATGCCTCCCGAGAGCCGCCATCAAGCTTGCCTCTTTTACAAGGCATTAGGTTCTTATAGCCCAGGACGTCCACTGCTGACAAGTAGTCGGCAGTTCGGGACGCGGAAAAGGTGCTTGACTGGAGGCCTAGAACAGGACGCAAAAGCGTGGGTAGGCCCCAGACAAGATGGTCTAATGACATTAAAAAAGTGTTGGGGCTGCACTGGATGAGGGTTGCGTCCAACAGACAACTGTGAAGTCCAAGAGGGAGGGCTTTTGAATACTGGACACAAGAAGAAGGCTGAAGTAAAGTAAGTCGGGACGCGGACATGACTTGGGAAGATGCAAGGGAGCTGGCAGCTGATAGAAGAGCCTGACAGTTTATGAACTCCGTATATCCGATATCGTTAAGTTCTTCTTCTTCTTCTTCATGAGCCCTCTGACCTCCACTGCTGGATATAGGCCTCTTCCCCTTCTTTCCATTTCCTCCGGTCGGATGCTGCTTGCAGTCAGTTTTTACCCCATACAGCGACTGTGTCATCGGACCATCTCTTTTTGGGTCTTCCGACACCTCTTTTGTTCTCTCAAGGTCTCCAAATTATTAAGTTAGTATTATTTTTTCACATCTCATCAAAGATGAAGAAGAATATGGAAGTCTGGGCATTTACGGGGCTGACGACCGTCATAGGCTGGTTTAAGTGATCACTTTACACACATGTAACATTCATCAATTCTACCCATTATTTACAACCACACCACTCAAATTCTTGGAAGTTCTATATACATATATATAATAATATATATATATATATATATATATATATATATATATATATATATATATATATATATATATATATATATATATATATATATATATATATATATATATATATATATATATATATATATATATATATATATATATATATATATATATATATATATATATATATATATATATATATATATATATATATATATATATATATATATATATATATATATATATATATATATATATATATATATATATATATATATATATATATATATATATATATATATATATATATATATATATATATATATATATATATATATATATATATATATATATATATATATATATATATATATATATATATATATCTATATATATATAAATATGAACCAATTTTGAAACATTGTTCTTGAATCACTAAAACTTCACCAGAGGCATCTATTGGTGAGATGAAAAGAAACTTTTTATTGAGCAGAAACTTTTTTATTAGTATGTGAGGTCCGAATCCTGGATTATAATCACACACATGAGAAACGCCAGAATTTTTTATTATTTAAGCTTATAATTTGACCAGATAATTTATTTACAACATTTTGAGTGTGTCCAAATACTTGTTCACAAAATCTGGATTATCTCCAATTACAGGAGTTATTTTAGTTATCTTACACAGATTTTGTGAACAAGTATTTGGATACACTCAAAATGTTGTATTAAGTTAGTAATTATTAACCCTTCACTGCATAGTGTATCAAATTTGTTACATACCCAAAAGTAAGTGTTAAAACGTCCTTTAAAAATATAAGCAACCATTCTTTGTTGTTACTGATTAGATACATTCATAACTCACGTATATAGTTCATAATTTAGCCAAAAGACGCGCTATGAACGCCAAAATAATAACTTCACTTGCCTCTCGAAGACGAACTGTCAATGCAGTCATGCAGTCATGCAAAAAAAGTCTTGCAGTGAAGGGTTAACATTTACAATTTTTAACTAAAGTAAGGAAAAGGTTAACCTTTTTGTCTTTTCTCTAGCCACGTACACCTACTCCATGAAGCTCGCTCTCTCCCGCTACGGACGAGAGAGGCTCATGTACCAGGACGCCCTGTCGGACCCCAGCAGCCCGGCCTTCCTGAACTTGGCGCAGGCGGCTCACCAGGGCATCAACAGAATGGTGATGCAGTCAGACCTTCGGGATGTGTACCACGGAGTCCATGTCAATGGCTTCCACCCCGTCACGATACCGAGCGCTGATGGACCTTATACTGGTGTTGTGAACGACTTCTATGTTCAGGTTAGTTGACTAACTTATTATTTATAGGTTTGGCGTTTAATTTGTAGAACACCATTTGAATTTATGTATTAAAATTTAACCCTTTCCAGTCGATTTATGTCAAATGTCATTCGACATCGACTTTATTCCGGTGAGTCCTCTGTCGAATGTCATTCGACATTTTTTTTCTTCATCAGTTTAATGTTAAAATACAAGCAAACATATTTTTTTCATCTAAAGATCTCTATAAAATGTAATAATAAGAGACAAGATTGTATACATTCAAAATAAAAAAAATTTAAACACAATTGTAGTTTCATTCATAATAAAAAACTTGGATGTATTGTTTTACCCTGTAATGCTATAAATCTATTGTGGACCTGGTGAAATTTATTTAAAAAATTTATGGACCGGAAAGGGTTAAATAAAACACTGATTTTTTGAGCCTACTAAGTTGTATTTACTGTTGAAAAAATGCATAAAAATCAATTTTGTGATAATTGTTTCGCCTAGTTATGGCATTCGTTTTAAAATGCCATAACTAGGCGAAACAATTGTCACAAAATTGATTTTTATGTGTCCATCTTGTGGGGTCCTGTCTTAAAATATGTCCTGCCCATTGCCATTTGAATTTTTTCACATAAATCAAAACTGCTTTCAAGAACGTCATAAATCAAAAAAATTGATTTTTCAGGAGAACGTTTTTAAACTTCAAAAATATAATACAACGAATTGAAAATAAATATCAAGCCACTTACTGAACTTTTTACTGTGCAACAGATCTTTTTAGGTTAAAACTGAAAGTTTTTTCACCATTTGAAAAATATTTCGTATTTTTAAAAAAAATAATTAAACAATAGGTACCTTTTCTTCAAAATGCAAAAACAACACTTTCTGCCCTGTAGCGGGTAAATATTAAGTTAAAAATGTGCCTCTTTTGCAGGGATATAGTACATTTTCTGGACATTCCCAAAACATGCACAACTAAAAATTAACAATTTTTGATTTATGACGTTCTTGAAAGGAGTGAGCGACATGATCCATGATATTTTGGTTCTTTTTCTGGTATTGTCATTTTTCATTTTATCCATCAGTAAACAACAGAAGATTGTCGTCAGACTTGTATCTTTAATGATCTTAATCAATATTTTTATAAATGGTTTATGATTTTCTATTCTTCCAGCTCTCTGACAATGCTCATGAAACTAGATTGAAGGAAGTAATGGAGAAGTATCTGAGAACCAACAACTATAGCTTGGGAGGAACAGACGTCTTCGCAGCGGGCGAATTAGTGGACAAACTTGAAGTAGGCGGTAAGCTAAACAAAGATAATTATTTTACACATTATAGAATGTAGTTAAGTACCAGTAATTTATATTCTTGTCAATTACATCCAGTTAGTTCAGTAATCCATTATTTACAAAGTAACATGTTATTTATGTCAAATCCATGCAGGTTAGTTCAGCGGTCCATTATTTACAATATTTCATTTTATTTGTGTCAAATTTTATTTTTTAACGATAAATTACTTAAGGGTAAAATAGTTTTAAACGAAAATTTTCATTAACATAGTACTAGAAATAAGGATAAAATAAGACTGCCATTTTAGAAAAAAAAGTCGCAAAATTGTATAATGTATAACGGGGAAAATTGTATAATTGGGTTTGAAAATGTATGATGAGATGTCTGAAAGTTTGAAGAATGAAAAGAGTCTAAAGGAATTTAAAAATAAATGTTTTGTTTACTGTATGAAGATGTAAATATATATATATATATATATATATATATATATATATATATATATATATATATATATATATATATATATATATGATGTAAATTAAGTGTAAAAAATTCGTTTGTATTTAATTTTATATAAATTAACTAAAGAAATTATTTAAAAAATTTTAAAAATTAAAATTTTAATTTAAATCCATCCAGTTAGTTTAGTGGTCCATGATTTACAAAGTTACATGTTGTTTGTGTCAAATCCACTCAGGTTAGTTCAGTGGTCCATTATTTACAAAGTTACATATTATTTGAGTCAAATTCACCCAGGTTAGTTCAGTGGTCCATAATTTACAAAGTTACATGTTATTTGCGTCAAATCCATTCAGGTTAGTTCAGTGGTCCATTATTTACATTTTATGTTACATGTTATTTGTGATTGTCTTTGTAGATTTCAACGAGTGTGAGAGCGTTCAGTTCCACGATTGCTCAGAGCATGCGGAGTGCTTCAACCTGCGCGCTTCATACACCTGCAGCTGTCGCGAAGGCTACGCTGACCTCAGCCCTAACCCACTCTATCCGGGAAGGATGTGTTCAGGTATTTCCTTGTCCCTCACAACAACCACTTTGGACAACTGCTGGATTATAACTGAGTTCCAATCAAAGTATTTTTGCAAATAATGCATACACAATCTTTTTTATTTTGAATAAAATAATTGTAAAACCTGTTAATTTTAGCCGAAGCAGTTGGCTGTGAGAAATGCCACTACCACGGGACTTGCTACAACAGAGACGACTCTGTTCTCTGTGAATGCTTCCAGTGGTACGCAGGCGACACTTGTCACGTCAATCTCAAAGGTAATATCAACTAAATTTTGTCTTAAGGTAGAGACTATCGGAACATTTCGTCGTAACATAATGTCATAACATCGCTCGCGGCGAGCATCCGAAACTATGGATGGAGCACTCGGCTCAGTGTACTGACTGCCTGAATGCTCGCATCGTAACGTGCTACGTTACGACCAAATGCTCCGGTCAGTCTCCACCTTTAAAGAGACAATGTGCAACTTCCACCGATTTTGCAAAATGCTCAGTACATATTGGAAACGTACATGGACCACAAGATCTAAAACACAGAAAAACATCAATCAAAACAAACCTAACACAAACCTCTGGTTGGAGTATGGTTGGAGAAGAATATTGCATGTATTCTTGGAAGTTGTATATATGCAATAGTTTTGACAACCGCTTGAGTAACTCTGTTAGAATTACGATCTGTCGAAAATATTGTGATGTGCGACGCAGTGCCCTATACACCATTGGGTGCGAAGAATGTTTTTTTTAGATGAGCGTTGCATTTATTCATTTACCTTACTTATTATATACAAAGTTTATAGGTCAATTAATGGATTTTCGTTTCTTCTAGCTAAAAACTTGTTTTATTTTAATCTGTGTTGGGAACAGTAGGGATAATATATTGTGGGCCAATCAGGAACTTGTCAGCATTTGCTCATTTCTGGGAGAAAACTACGTAAAACTCTTCAGGAGAAGGCGGACTGTTGACTTTCGTCAGCAGGCCTTCTGTTCCACTAGAAGAGGCTTCGGCATTTTGTGTCCTAGATTGGTTTATGGTACCAATGTCCTTCACTATTTTTATCATGTATGATACCTATCGTGAGAGTTCCTTATGAACTTACAAGGATCCAATATCGGATAGGTCCTCACCCAGGCTCGCAGTGCGCCTCCAGCTGCAGTCTGCGAATAAAGGTTAGAAGAAGAAGAATAAAGAAGGTATACAAATTGATTTATTGTCTGCAGTAATTCTGATATCGCTGTCTACCTTGGGAGCGCTGCTGCTTTTGGTCCTGGTGATGTGCTGCATCCTCGGATGTGCCAGGAAGAGAAGGGCTCATCCTAACCCCATCATGAACACCTGCCTCACTCCACACCAGGTAAGAAAAATCCTCCTCATCGTATTCCTTAACATTGGTCTTAAGGAATATTCCTAAGACACTTGGTGAACGACAAGCCGTTCTTCACTTTCAATTCCTTCATTTGGTTCATCTTACTGGTTAGATTATGTTTGCTTACTGATCAAACTTAGCTCAACTTAAGATAACCTAAACTATTCATTATTATTAAACCATATCCGCTCCCTATGTGGAGCATAATCTAATCTAACCTTACTTATCCATTGGCAATTGACAATGTGAAAGCAGTCAGTCGACAGTTATCATCTATCTTTATTTCCGGAAGGAAGTCAAGGAAATGGCGCATCACAGGGTGGCTTGGAGACGACATATACTGGGCATATGCTTCACCTAAAGAACAAATATTAGATGAATAAGAATATTGTTGACATGGGCGATCAAAAGTAAAACCCGCATCAAGTAACGGCTTCTTTAAAATAAGTTTTCACTTGATTCGGTTTTTGGATTTCTTCATAAAAGCTAATCACGCCAATCAGTGCACTAATTTGGTTGTGTGTTGCGTATTTCCATCTCCTAATAAATTTGATTATTTGACATCAAAAACTTGAGCAATTTATAATAAACTGTCTTTACTGCATATCAGTCATCTCATTTGGTGACATTGTATAACATACTAAATGTGTTTTTGTTTGGTCAGGGAGGAGTGCAGTCATCCAAGCACTTCCCAACTCTAGACAAGAGAGCGCTCATTCAAGAAAGAGGGAATGACTCTGGCGGAGAAGGAAGCAGTATCCACAATGTATCACTCCCATACATCCCAGCTAAGGTAATTATTTGATTTCAATTGTACATTAATGGCGTTTTTTGTCACATAATCCTGGGCGGCTTTAGATCCATCAAAAAGCCTTTACGGTTGTTACAACTAATGGCGCTGGAAGTTTCTGATGAGGAACACGGAAAAGCGCATACAGAAATGAATATTTATTTTGCCAATTTATAAGGGTGAAAAGAGCAAAGGCGGCGCCAATATCGACATAGTGAATTTTTAAAGTTGCCGTCAATTGAGTTGAAGCACGTCTTGTTTCTTGAATCGAAATAATACTGAGCACTCCAGAAATTGTTGCCCCACCCTTTATATACCATTCTAGTGTTTACTCACGCTGGGAAAACTTTAGCCTCGAAATTCTTTATCTGTATAAATATTTTAATGTTGTAAACATAAATACTAAATATGAATGCAAACGAGTATATATGAGTATATGAAGTGCGTATATTTGTTCATCTCGATTACATTTATGTGCTTATTTATAATCTTAATAAATATTATTCACATGAATACATAATAATCAATTCAAAATCAAATAAAAATTGAACAAGTAATCAAATTCTCACAAATTAGTCCATATTTTTAAAGGCGTATACAATTGTACATTTGCCACGCCACTGCATAATTAGTTAAAAATGTACTTACAATGTGTTTTTGTCATACAGAAAGTATCCCAGATCAGTCAAAGGTCGTCCAAGAGACATTCCGTGCAAGAGAACCAGGATAAGGGAAAACCATTCACTCTAATGATACCAAGAGCCAAGTATTGCCCCACACCTTCAGCGGGGCCTTTACCGGATCACAGGTTTGAATTTTCTTCATTTAAATCAACATCCAGCAGTTTGATAGACCTCTTTCATGGTCATTCACTCCTAATAAACCAGTGCTTACTGTAGATATGATATATTTGTTTATTTTCATATTTTACATGGCATTTAATTTTAAAATTAGGAAAGGTGTGTTGAGATGGCTTGGGCATGTGAATTGAATGAGTGAAGAAAGAATAGTAAAACAAATTAATGAAGCGAATTCGGTTGGTAATAGAATGAGGAAAACTTGGCATGATCAAGTATTTAAAATACTTAATAAGTGGTCAGGTCAGGTGTTGGAATAATCGGCGGGTTTGTATAAGGTGAGAATAAAATGCCACACCAATCTGTCTTTGTAAACAGTCTTCGCCTCTTCCACATTCATCCATCTCTTCATACATACTCTCCGATTATTCCGATTCCTGACCGGACCACGACCTGCTTCTATTACCAACCACATTTACCTCATAAATTTCTTTTACCGTTCATTCTTTACTCATTCATTCCACATGCCCAAACCATCTCATTATATCTCATCTACATATATTTATTTGACTGGATTCAGTCTGATCTCGTGCTTCTTTCGCCGACGCTCCATGCTTCTCTCCCATTCATCAGGGTTGGCACCAGAGCTCCGTTGTGCACTCCCAGTGTAGCTAATAATATTGATGTTTTACAGGGAAAATAATGGAGGAAGGCGGAAGTCTTCAAATGGCGAGATGAACAACGAATCTAAACTTCTCAACTACCTGGACGGAATGGGCAACAATGATCATGTAAGATAAAAGTCATTACTAAACACTAGTGACCTTTCTTGGTCTACAACAAGCAACACCAAAATAAACCACAGAAATACAGACGATAAATGATGTGTTCACAAATCCTGTTAAAACAAAGTCTGACAAATTTTATTTTTTATAGTTTTTGCATAATTTAAAGTAGTCCAGTTCAAAAAACCAAACAGAAGCAATAAAAAATGTTTAAAAAAAACTTTACGTACTACTACTACTACTACTACCATCACGCCGTTTCACCGCAGGGGTAGGCAGAAAGGATGGAACGCCACACTCTTCTGTCCTGACATACACCCCTTGCCTCCTTCACATCCATACATCTAGTCATACATGCCCTCCGAACTTTACGTGATATTAAAAAAATTATGTGATAAAAAAAAAAAAAAGTCTAACTATAATAGTAAATATTTTTTCAAAAAAATAACAAAATGGTAAAATTTGGTTATTTATCAAAGAATTTCTGATAAATTCCAATAAAAATCAAAAGCGAAAGTGGCTACTGACGAACTCAGTTCAGTTGTTTATCTTTTGTAACGCAAACAAATGGGAACACGCGAACACTGCTTGTTCAAAAGTATTTATCTAGTGGTGAATGAAACATTTTGTTGATTAATTTGTCATCTTTCAGATTCCTGGGAGAAAGCAAAGCAACGAGTCCGCTTACAGCATGAAATCTGCTCACCAAAAGTACTCCACAGGTATGTAAAATAATACAGTCCATATTAAACAGTCCACATACTCCCCGAGTTTTAACGAATACAGAAGAAGTTTCTTAAGTATTTGAATATGAGGTAGTGCAGATACTTCTCTTTGCAGAATCTATCATTGTTCCTTTTAAGTCAATCACAAACCTGAGAACAAGAAGGAACATTCCCTCGCAATCGATGGCCTTCAAGCTTCAAGGATTAGTTTATAATCCTGACATCTTGGAGCGTGTGTAACAAATAACTATCTCTTCTTCTTCTTCTTTGTGTAGACCTTGTGGTCTGTTACTGTACTGTACAACCCCAACCAGCACAGCAGACATAGATGTACCAGTTTTCACCACAAATCCCTTTCACAAGTAAATTTTTATACATTGAAAGGTCGCAACCGCATTCCCTGATCTGATACAGAATCACCTAGATTTCACAAAATATCTCTCTTGCAAAGTATTTTTTTTAAATGAACTAATTAGCGAAAATCATAAGATAATGTGAAACAAAATTGTATCTCAATTTTACTGTGAATTTACATTTAATGGCTTTCAAAATGCCTGACACTGCCAAAATAAATAAATAGAAATTTTTAAAACCACCACCAAGTTTCTAGAAGTGCCCCAGTGTAGGTAGTGAAAGGGATTAGTTGTTAGTTAGTTCAGTTAGCAGGGGTGTTAGTTGAAGTTTGCCAATTTTACTCATAGATGTCGCTAGAGATATGTATACATTTCTATGATTTGGCATCTTTGTCATATTTTTCTATGGAAATTAACCTTCAAAAATACACAAGTTAAATTCTGCCAAAATAACAGTGTCATAGTTGTTTACCTAAGTGAATATGTCGAGTTTCGTTCCAAGTAAATCGCATTTGCGGCATTCGTTGCTTTTCTTATTACATCAAAAGAAAAAAGCAGTTGAAGCTCATCGGTTGCTGGTAGAAACTTATGGTGAACATGCTCCAGTGATTAGAACATGTGAGACATGGGTTTGTCAATTTAAAAGTGGAGATTTCGATTTAACAGACAATGAGCATCCTGGTGCAACGAAAAAGTTCGAAGAAGAGGAATTGCAGGCGTTATTGGATGAAGACCCAACCCAATCGCAACAACAACTGGCCCAAACACTTAATGTGACCCGAGGAGCAATTTTCCAATGTTTAAAAGCCATGGGAAAGATCCAAAAGTATGGAAAATGGGTACCACACCAAATGAACGAGAGACAAATCAAAAATCGCACCGCCGCACGCACTGCCTCATACAGCTAAAGTGATGAAGAACACTCTTAAAGCATTGAATTGGGAAATATTATCGCACCCGCCGTATTCTCCAGACCTTGCCCCGTCCGACTATCACCTTTTCGCATCGATGGGACACTCACTCGCAGAGCAGCGCTTCGCCAATTTTGAAAAAGTCGAAAAATGGCTCGTCGAATGGTTTGCCTCGAAAGAGATTTTTTTTTTTTTGGAATGGTATTCATGATTTGCCTCAAAGATAGGCAAAATGTATGGAATCCGATGGTCAACACTTTGAATAAAAAAAAATTGAGATTCCTCTGAGAATTAAGCGTTTTCTTTATTGAAAAAACCGGCAAACTTCAACTAACACCCCTGGTAGTCAGCTAGATCCGATTCCAACTCGACATTGGCCAATACACAGACGTATCTATAACTCCAGCCAGCACAGCAGATAGACACGGAATAGTTCAAAGAAATTTTGCAGAAAATGTTCAGTCATCGCAATTTCCACTCAATCATTATTCATTGACACTCTATTACGGATCCCTTTCGCAAGCTACAATTTTTTTTCCTTGACATAAACCTATCACAATCCTAACAAATGATGAACAGAAAAAAATAGAATAACCCTAACTCCAACCTAGCGCAAAGTACTAACCACGACACAGAGAGATAACAATAATAACACAATGCATTATGAAAGATAACACCCTTACGGTGCAGTACTTTTGATCAAACATCATCATTTAGAAATAACAAAAGAATTATATACAATAGATATATACTAAGAATCATCTTCTCTTAGGTGCGCTGGTATCAGCCGGATTCAAGGTATCCACTACAGTCACTGAAGAATGCAGAGCCGAGAGGAAGGAAATCCCAGATGACTGTTCTTCCATCACCAAATCCCACAACCTGGGAACCCTGGACATGCAGTCACTCAGAAAGGCCTACAGGTAACTTGTCTAACTGACACATCACTCATTTAGAGACCACCAACCATTGTCATTCTTCAAACACTGACCTTCCAAACAAGCCAGCCGCGTTGCTGGGTATTATTTGGGAAAAGGTGGAAGATTATCGGTAAAAGATTGCTAGTACTTTGACTTTGGTTTATTCGAAATATGTATTACTAGGTGAGTGACTGTTTTCTAGGAGAGTTTTAATCAAACACAATCTGAGTGTGCTGGTGAAATAAATTAGTATGTACCACTAAATCATTCATCTGTGACTGTATAGTGTCTTAGATGTATAAGTCAGCCACGATCAAGGAGTTTATATCATTTAATTTTTTTAATTACTAACAAAACGCGTTCAATTGAAAGGTTTACTGGTTATAAAAATCTCAAATGAAACAATTCAAATACGCGGGACTTTGGCCACCTGTTGGCAGGTTTTTAAATTAATGATATTAATATCAATCATATATAATAGTTCAAAGTTTACTCAACAGATGGACTACGTGGCCTATAAAAAATAAAAATCTTTGGAATCTGAAATTAGAGTTATTTAAGGGCGCTTATCCACTACCCGCAATTCCGTGTAATTTTATTATCTGGCACGTCAGTTAGCGTTTTAAAAAGACGAATGGCTTGTGCTTTTGTCCATTTTTCTTCGGATCAGAGCTCTTGATCGGTGCGTGAACACGTTGCGCGTAAATTCGATCGTAAAATCGTCGTTTTAAAACGCCAACTGACGTGCCGGACGGTAAAATTATGTGTAATTCCGTGTAGTGGACAAACGCCCTAAGTATGCAGTGTTGAAAATTGTAGTTTAATTATTATTCCATAGATGGACGACGTGGGTCATGAAATTTAATACATATTTGAAAGCCTTAGAAATCAGCTGCCAAAATGTCATTTTTTCAAATGCAAACTCAATAGTTGTATCTGATTGACTTATTTGTTATTTTAGTAACTTTCGAGAGTTTTTTATTTTTGTTAACAATGAGTATGACATTTAAATTGCTGAAAATGCGATATTTGTATTGTTTTTTTTTCAACTCTAATACTCCAGCCAAGAGGACCTTAATGATTGGACGGATGCAGAGAGAAGAATTGGTGAACTGTGAGTCTAATCATTAATATTTTAATTAGTTTATAGATTTAATATGAAATTAGAACTGTCAAAAACATCCTTCATCACATAAACTAAAAACAATCTTACAATTTTAATGCTTGGCATATTGCTGGTTATTCAAAAACCGTATACGAAAATTTATTTCAAATGATTAACTGTTTTGGAGGTTAAAATTACTTATGATTAAAGTTTTTATACAGTACATAAGATAGGACAAACTGAAGTATTTATGGGTTTGGCATTTCATTTGTAGAACTCCAATTTAATTTATATAACAAATATTAAAATCAAATACCGATTTTTTTAATCTACGTAATTATATTTTATTATTTATAGAACTCCATTTTAACACGTTGACTGCCAACTATGAGATAACTTGTAGATTGCGTTCTTTGCTAGGACGACTGCGAGTTATCTCGTACTGTGTTTACTTGCCATATAAGTGCAGCTATGATAAAATTCTTAGTATATCAGTGCTAATATAGATAGATGACTTCTGGGAAGAGAACAAAAATCAATGCTGGCTTACATGAACAGAAAAATTATTAATAAATGAACAGAAAATATAATTATGTACTATAATTAGATTTTTTAATAATATAAGATTAAATGAGATAGACTTTTAAGATTGGAATTCTGAAAATAGCCGTGGCAGTCAACGCATTAATTTGTATATTAAAATCAAATACTGATTTTTTGGGTCTACTAACTTATATTTTATTGTTAAAAACACATTAAAATTTAATTTTGTGACAATTGTTTTGCCTTGTTATACAGCATTTTCAAACTACAGTCGAACTCGGTTATTACAAGCACGGTTATAGCGAGATCTCGGATATAACAAGGAAACATTCGTTGAAATTTTGGTTTCTAGTTTTCTCCATACATTCACGGTTATAATGAGCAACTTCTCGGCTATAGCCGAGCTATAGCCTTTTTGTTCGCTATAGCGAACAAAAAGAGATCGCCTTTTTTTAATGTTGTAAATATTTGCATGTTTTAAAACATTTTCGACCTTAAGCAATAAAATCCAACCAGGTAATTAGACCGTTGCCGACGGGATCGGATTACGTGTATGACTCGAAGTACTAAATTGTTGTTGTCACCGACAATAAAAGAAATGTTTCACGCATATGGGTTTAAATTGCATGTTGCATTCTTTGTCATGTCTGTAGGGACCTATTTTATTACAATAAATAACTTATTTTATAGTTTTTGAACGTCATGCTTGTTTCGGGGATTTTTTCGATAGTTTCAATATTTTGTATGTTCTATGCTTGCTATGTATATTGTATTGTATAATAAACATGACGAGGTGGAGAATGTCAGATCAATTCTAGAGCAGGTCAGTTAAAACAAAACCTCGTGAAATGGCGGAAATTATTCATGAAATAGAATATGGCGCGAAAAAGAAAAAAAGAAGCGAAAGTGTATAAAATGTTTTCATCATTCTCACTTCATGTGATAGGTATCTTTTAAAGAAAAACCTATTCTCGGATATAACGAGGAACGGTTATAACGAGCAAATTCAGTCAGTCCCTTCATCCTCGTTATAACCGAGTTCGACTGTACTATGATTTTTAAATTATTATTTTTTATTTAATTCACATTCTTCAACATGGAATCATGTTAATATTCTGTTCCAGGACAATGTCAGAAGCACGTTCCTTCGACGGGACTTTAGTGAAGCCTGCTACCAAGATGATGAGGAGCACAACTGGTTCCAACAAATCCTCAGCGCACTATACACAACATGTCAGTTACATTCTACAAAGATGTTGTTCAATAATAAAAAGCTTTTTAACACTAACTGCACCAAAGTCTGCTTTAATTAGTATACTAGAACTATCCTTAAAAATACAGCAGACTTTAGATTTAATAGGTGCGGTATAACTTAGATAATTTTGTTTTAATATTCTTAGTTCTTGGTAAAAACCGCTATTTCTTAAAGTCTATTGTAACACGTATTTTGATGCATTTAGCATAAAAATAAAACACGGTGTTTGGTATTTTGAATAATTCTAATTATAAATTGTTAGATATTACCACAAAGTAACTCCCGAATTATTGAATGATAAAATTAAGACGTTATTCAGCAATTTTAGATGATATTATAAACAGAATCTCACATATAAATATTTTGTTTGTTAAAATATATTTAAATTACTTGCATTTTATGTAATGAATACTTGTATGTATAGAAGAATAGAGGGGATGATTGTAACATGTATTTTACAACAGTCTAACAATAATTGAAAAGATTAGGAAGAGTTCTTTACGGTGGTATGGACATGTGGAGCGAATGGATAACGAGAGAATGACTAAGAAAATATATGTGGCGAATGTGAGAGGGAAAACAGAATGAGGACGACCGAAAAAGACTTGGCACGATCAGATCAATCAGAACCTAAAATCTGGCGGTGTCAAAAGTCTGCGTAATCGGAGGGCATGCATGACTAGATGTATGTGAAGGAGGCGAGGAGTGTATGTCAGGACAGAAGAGTGTGGCGTTCTCTGCCTACCCCTGCGTAGAAACGGCGTGATGGTAGTAGTAGTAGTAGTAGTAGTCTAATAATGATGTGAAAACTTTTGCACCATATGACATTTCGTTTCAAACGTCCATTGTTACATTAGTCCAATGGAGAAAATTCAATATCTGGTTTTATTGGAAAAATCTATTTTTAAAAAGTACATTTTATATAGAACCTATTAAATCGACAGTCTGCTGTATAAAAATCACCTTCCCAAAAATCCATCCATTGTTCCTATTTTTTTTAATTAATATCTAACTACATCATAATAATATTTATCAAAAATAATTATATTTAAAAAATAAATAAATAAAAAAAAAACTAATGGGGGGGGGGCATATTTTAAATAGTTACCTCCTTATTTTCATGTTATCCTATAATTGGCCAAAATTTCTAAACAAAATCAACTACTCCCTTTTGGGGAGGGGTTGACAATCTTTTTATTTAAATAAAAATACCTCCTTATTCATGTTCCCCTGGTAGTCAAAACTCCGCCCCCTAAAAGATGAGCCCGCCCCAAGATTATTTCTTTTGATGATGAAATAATACCTCCTTCTACTTCATGTGCTCCTGGTATAATTTCGTATATTTGACTCACTAACTAACAACACCTACTGGACTGAATGGAAAGGCAATGCTTATTTTTGAAAGGTAAAAGGTACCCACCTCCTCAGTTTTTATGTGATCCTGGTAGAATCCGTAATCAAAACTCCGCCCCCAAAAAATTACCCCGCCCTTAGATTATTTCTTTTCATTGTGAAATACCTCCTTTTACTTCATGTGCTCCTGGTAGAATTTCATATATTTGATATACTAAAGGTCCATTGAACCATTGGATTGAATGGAAGGCACTACTTATTTTTGAATTGTAAAAGGTATCTCCTCAGTTTTCATGAGCTCCTGGTAGCAATAACTCCGCCCACATGAAGATTAACCCGCCCCCAATCATTTCTTTTGGTGGTGAAATACCTCCTTCTATTTCATGTTCTCCTGGTAGAAATTCTTCCTTTTGATTGGCTAATACGTCTACTGGGCTGAACCAAAAGGCAATATTTATTTTTGGAAGGTAAAAGGTACCTCCTCTGTTTTCATGTGCTCCTGATAAAATTAGTAATAAACTCCGCCCCCCCCAGATGATTAAACCGCCCCCAATTATTTCTTTTGGTGGTGCAATACCTCCTTTTAGTTCATGTGCCCCTGGTAGAATTACTAATGTATGTTATCAAATATTAATTACCAGAATAGGTGAAATACCTTTTTATTATTCAAAAAACTGGAGTGATTGATTACTTTTTAAATTTGAAAAATTACCCTTATATCCTGAGCTCCTGATAATCTAACAACTAACATCTTTTGTTTTTTAATCTATCTCAATTAATTCAATTTTAGAGTATCAATTATTTTTTACCTTGCTTATCGCGGTACAAGGCTTATACAGTGAAATGACATTTTTACTCTTACTTACATTACTGATAACGAGTATATACTACACCTCTTGTGATTGAGTCCTTATGACTTGTCACGGATTCCATGCCTCCAAAATCTGGATTTCCGCATCCTGCATCACGCGAATCTTGTCATCTCTTCCCTGTGATTCCGACCATAAGGTGTTTGCTGTATCATCGCACATATCGAAACAAAACATACCTTTAAAAATCATATTTTTTACCTTTTCATTCTAACCCTTTCTATTCATGTACCCCCGATACAATTTTCTCCTTCAAAATCTATTGCTACATACAATAAATAATTTCAAATCCTCTACTTTTTTAACATTGCGTTTTAGTATGTTACCTGACATAAATCAATAAATTGCTTTATTTTATCCCACAGGAAGCGAATACGATGGCTGAAAGAGATTTAGGATCTACATTCCTTCTGCCACATGTTCACCTGTACAAACCAGATATGGTAAAAGAAATAATGAATTTTATTTACTTTTTGGGTTTTTGAACATCTTTAAGTTTAACGGGTTTATGATCAACTTATGAGCTTATTATAAGTTAAATTTCTTAATTCTAAGAAAGTCCATTAAAGTTTAGCGCAAATCCCAGTTTAAAATAAATATTCAATTAGTATTCTATTTTAAAGTAATTTTTAAATGGATTATTCATCTTACGGATGATATCGATAGCCCCTACGTAAAGTACTCTATCTGCAAATTTGTTACTTTACAGGAAAGAGCTTAGAAGATTTTTTCAACATATTTTTTTTCATTAATTAACGGTTTTATCTGAAATTCTAAACTAGTATTAAAAATTCAAAGTCAAAATTAAGTACTTAGCATTTTAGAAGTTCAGTTCATTTCGAAAATTCGATGTAGATAGCGTCTTATACGCCTGAAAACTAGGCGTAATTTGTTTTATTATTTATTTGTTTGTTCATATTTGTAGATAACGATCAGTTGATACACCAAATATCTCAAAATTGACATAAATGTAGTTAGAGCACTTTACGTAGGGCACGTCGATATATTCCTAACCAGACAAAGTATCTATCACTTTTATACAAGAGAAGATGGAAGTCTAAGCGCCCCAGGGCTTACGACCTGGCATTTGGCTGGCATAAGTGATTACTTTATATACTTGTGTTACGTTTGCCATTCTGCCCATTATTGAACACCCATATCGCATTAATTTTTGTAAAATATGTTAATTGTAATTCGATAGATATTCAATTTTAGTCTGACAGCCCTCAGTTGAGAATTTTAGCTTTCTCCAATTAAACTCATTCGGAATCAGTTCACATATCGCTCACTCCTTTCAAGAAAGTCATAAATCAAAAACCTTGATTTTTCAGGAGAACATTTTTAGGTAAAACAGATCTTTTTAGGTAAAACCCGAAGGTTTTTTCTCCATTTGAAAAATATTTAGTACATTTAAAAAAAATAATTAAACAATACCTTTTCTTAAAAATGCACAAACAACACTTTCTGCCCTGTAGCAGGTAAATATTAAGTTTAAAATATGCCTCTTTTGCTGGGATATAGTACATTTTCTGGGCATTCTGAAAACATGCACAACTGGAAATTGACGATTTTTGATTTATGACGTTCTTGAAAGGAGTGAGCGATATATTTCTAGGAGAGAGGCCTGAAATAATATGTAAATTTTTACGTACTTATATTAAATGGAAAACAATTTTAATGATACATTTTCTCTTTTGTTCTAGGGAAGTGACGTTTCGGAATTCGACTCTCTATAAACCGATGATATCGCGGTTTGAAGGGAAAAAAAAAACAGTACACAATGCTATTAAAATGTACTGAGCAAACATATGCATTCTGATTGATATAGCTATATTAATAATTATAAAACGTTGAAGTTAAAACTTTTAAAAAATGTACAGAAAAAGTGTCATTTTTAGCATACACAGGAAAGTTGTTTAATTCTGTTGAACTCAATGAGTGTATGGTGACTTCATTCTTAGTAAAATGTCTATTACATAATTATTCATGATACTAAATGTCAATGTGAATTATTTGAAGGATTGAGTCATAAAAAACTTTTAATATATTAATTTTGCATCAAGTTTTCAAAGGATATATGTTGTACAACAATTTGGTGAATTTTGGTATGCCTTGCTCAACCATTCCAGAGCATGGATGATAATGTTATGTTCGTGCTTATAATTCAAAGGACTATTAAATTTATTTTAAAAATATAAATGGATTTCTTCTAGCAGTTTCTTAAAGTTCTAGCACAATTATAGCAAAATATCGACATTTTTAATCAATACATAAATTTAAAGCAATACATTTTCGCAAAACCGATAGTTAAAAAACTACAAAAATCAATTATTAGTTTTATTCACAAATTAAGGTAAATTTGGTAAATGTATTAACTAACTATCGGGCTATTTCTCGCAGGGGTAGGCAGAGAGAATAGAATGCCACACCACTCTATCTTTGCAAACATTCTTCGCCTTTTCACATTCATGGATCTCTTCATACATACCCGCCGATCATTCGGACTCCTGACCTGACCGTTTTCAAGTGCTTGAAATACTTGATCATGTCAAACTTTCTTCTGCTTCTATTTCTAACGACATTCGCCACATATATTTGCTTCACCGTTCTTTCCTCACTCATTCGTTCCACATGTCCAAACCATCTTAACACACCTTTCCTAATTTTATCGATAATGCTTATATCAAGCCTTGCATTCCTTTCTTATTTCATGATTCAAACACCTATCACGCACATCATTTAGCTACACATTCGTTTGAGTGATTGCATTTCAACATTCAGTCTGCTGTCATCCTTCTTTTGCCAACTTCATGCTTCACCTCCATACATTATCAGGAATCTGATAAGAACTCACTCGCCAACATGCAAATTTATGTATTAATTTTAAACCAAACACAGATTTTTTGAGTCTACTAAGTTGTATTTTAGTAACAAAAACACATAAAAAATTATATTGTGACAATTGTTTCGCCTTGTTAGGGCATTATCAAACGAATGACATTCGTTTGATAATGCCCTAACAAGGCGAAACAATTGTCACAATATAATTTTTTATGTGTTTTTGTTAATAAAATACAACTTAGTAGACTCAAAAAATCTGTGTTTGATTTAAAATTAACACATAAATTAAAATGGAGTTCTACAAATTAAACGTCAAATCAATAAATAACATGCAAATTCCCATTAAGCAAATACATTCGACCTCAGGTTATTTATGACTCGACCCAACATACATAATATTTCTAACCAAGTTACAAAAATGCTCACAAATCGGTTTAGATTTATCCTAGTCAACAAAATTCTGGATAAATTAAACAAAAGATGGAATATTTATTTATAAGAACTAAGTCTATTATTTATTTATTTATTGTATTATTAGATACTGAAACTTAGGATTCGAAACGGCTCTCTAATCAAGGAGTAATACATAACAACGCAAAATAAACTCGAAAATCATCCATATAAATAACACTCTCCTTATCATTCATTGTTCACTTTGTGTGAAATACCAATCAAATTCTCTTATTTTACGAAGACCAATTTTCGGTTAGTATTACACAAAGTAAAGATGAATGATAAGAGTGTTATAATTTATTTATTTATTAAACCCTTATCCGCACCCGATGGTGCATAGGGCACTGCATCATATAAATGCAGTGTTATCCTGATTAACTCGTTAACACATGAAGGAAATGTGATCAGCCCTCTGTTTCAAGTACCAGTCCAGGGTAATATTGAAAAAATACTAGAGTGAAAAAATCACTTATATTTATTTGACACCCCCCGGGAATCGAATCCGGGACCTCCAGTAGGGTAGCCCAGTGTGCTGACCATTGCACTACAGAGGCAGATGTGTTATATTACCAAACCACAAAATTAATAATGCTTTTAAAATACAAAGCATAAAAATTTAAATGTCCGTTTGTTCAAAATCTTAAAACTCCTGAAGTTATTCGCCGATTACTTTGAAATTGTGTCATAATGTTGCATTTCAATACGCGCTTGTTTTTATGTGCCTGCGACTGTTAAAAACATGTTTTTTTTTTAGCCATAACAATGGCAGCGCCATCTGTCAAACGTAACAGCAACACATGCAATACTGAATATTGCTCACAGCGAAAATTGCATTTCATGACAGCTGATAAAATATTGTATTGAAATTAAGCATATTAGAAATGTGTGCTTTCTTTACCGTTTAATTCGACTGAGCCACAGCGACACGTGATCGGATACAGCTAGTTTGATAATAAATTAGTGAGACATCAAACAGATATCCTGGATGATTTTATATGAAAATATATTTTTTAAATGAATTAGTTTATTTTTTTAATAGACTGTTTGAATTGTTCTCCAATAGAGAACAAATACAAACATAATGCTCGATTTGAATCTAAGTTTCAGTATGCAAAATAATTTATTTAGAATGAAATATTTTTAGATTTTAAGTTTTTTTTAGTCTAATGTTTATATTACAAAAAAACGATTCTAAAATCAAAATGTATGTAATTTTAAACAACGTAAAATCCATCAATAAAAAATTTAAAATTATGATTTTGTACCAATAATGAATGAGAAATCTTTTTTTTAAGCTTTCCGGGAGTATAAAAATTGTTGTCCGACTTTCTCTGGGGAGTGGATTCTTTTTACATGAAAAAGATTTTTTTTCTCATTGAATCGATGTATTATGAAGATAGAAAATATGTTAAAATAATTAAAAAAAAAAAAAAAACATTTAGAAATATTTTTCAATTATGACAAAATTACACAATAATATGCACAGATGTCATTGCTATACAAGTTACATCATACTAACTGACAGACGGACTGCGACGTTCATTAACGTCGATACTCTTTTAACCGGTTAACTGCCAAAAGCGTCTTAAGACGCATACGAAGCGCCGCTCATACAAAAATTACATCTTAAGACGCGCCGTTTTAAATGGGCTTTTACTAAAGAAAATCAATTATTTAAAATGTACAAATATATTGAACACATAGTGACATCTATTGAGAATATCTTTGCATACTTGGAATTGAAACAGAATTTGTTTTTACCACTTTAAACGTAAATTAAAGAGAAATTAAAGGAAAATTCGCACCGACGTTCATTTATGTCCATACTCCCGGAAAGGTTAAAACAATGAGGTCTTTTCAATTATTTTGATTGACGATTAAAACGCCATAGTATCGTGGTCACTTTTAAAACATAGAATTATAAATAAACACACATATTTTATGCATTTGTAGTAATATCGTGAGAATGGTAAAAATATGCTTTAAATATTCTATTTATATATATTTTTAAATATCCCCGATTTTTTAAAGATCCACGATAAATATTTTTTTATATTTAATAAAAAATCGTTAACAGAGAGAAGCATTAAGAAGAATTTTACTAATTTATAAGGAAAAACATGGTACTCAGAATGTCGCAAATAATTATTTATTTTTTTACCCAGTGTACAATAATTTAATCTAGTTATAATTTAGCGTGTAAGTATTTATTTATTTATTTAATTTAAAGTTTTATTTTTAATATTTATTTATTTATTTATTGAATAATGATTTGCCATACTATTGTATTTAAACGTAGACTTACTTATTTATTTGTGTAAAATAATTATTTTTTGTAAAGTATTTTTTATGAAAAGTTTATTGTTAAATAAATATTTATTTTAAAAATGTTTTTTTTTATTTCCCTGTATGACCTCACACCGCTGACTTCATGGGTAGGCAGAGAGAATAGAACGCCACACCACTGACTTTGAAAACAATCTTTGCCACTTTCACATTCATGCATGCATGAGGGGCATACGTACCCGCCGGTTATTCTGACCAATCAAAAAAAATTATAATGGTCTAAAATATATTTTTTTCAACATATCCTTATTATTTATAATTATTTTAAAATTGGCAATACTATTTTTAAAAAATCCTAAGGGGGCCTCCTGTTTTCAAAAATAGGAAAACGGTCATGGCAAATATTTTTCGCCTCTTCTGCATTCGTATATGTCTCCATACATACCCGCCGATCATTCTGACCTGATCATGCCACATTTTCTTCAGTCTTCCACTGCTTCTATTACATTCGCCTGATATTTTTGTTTTACTAACCTCTTCACTTGCAAAACCATGTCAACACAACATTCTTAATTTTAACTTTCTAATAAAGTCGTTAAAAATTAATTTTTGATATCTCAATAAAGATGAAGAAGAATATGGAAGTCTAAGCATTTAAAGGGCTTACGACCTGTCACTTCATATACTGTGTAACATACATCATTATGCGCCCTTGAGGTAGTATTTTACGAAAATGGCACTGTACTAACCACAACTTAAGTTGTTTTTTATGTTTTAATTGAAAAGATCAACTCATGCTACTTAGTCGGCGACATCTATGGTTGAAATTCGTAAGTATTTTATTAACAGAAACCTTTGTGAAATGTATGTAAGGTTTTTTCAATATAAATAACCCCTCCTAAAAGTGGAGTCCGCCTCCATGGTGTAATAGTTAGCATGTTAATCTGCCATGCTGGAGGTCCCGGGTTCGATTCCCAGGGGGGCCAAATAATAAGTGATTTTTTTCGCTCTAATATTTATTCAATATTACCCTGGACGGGTACCTGAAGCGGACGGCTAATCACCTTTCCTGCATGTGCTAACGATCAAGATAACACTGCGTTTATATGATGCAGTGCCCTTTGCACAATCGGGTGGGGATGAGGGTTCTTACTAATGAAATGGAGGAAAAAACTTAATTTTTGAACAAAAATTTTAAATTATAAAATTTGTTATAAATTAAGGAAAATATTAAAATATGCCACTCACGTCATATGTATCCAATCAAATACATTCCACTCCTGTACCCATGAATCTGCAACGCAGGCTGATCATCTCCGCCTTGCGCAATCAAGTTGACACCGCGTCAATCCAACGCGGTGCCCTATGCACCATTGGGTGGAAACGGGCAAAAAATAAATTATTATTATTTTGATACAAAATGAATAGTTTTCACTTCATTTCAGATTTTAAAAAATATTTTTAATTTAAGTTTTACTTGGTAAATACCACTATTTCTTAAAATCCATTGTGACACAAATTTTGATGAATTTCGCATGATTTTCAAACACCGTATGTGAAGCTAATTCCTAATTTTTGAGTTGAGTGAGTCCTTGGAGCGTTGAAAGTTTAAGAGGGGGTAGGAGCTGTTTTTTATTTTTATTTTAGCCAGTTTTGTTTTTAGTACGCAACCCCTAGTTGCGCAAAACACTTCTCTAACAAAGAACAAAAGAGAAAAAAGAACAAAATGTATAAAATAAAAGTAATACTCACATTTGTCTCGTTTGCAAGTTTGGAAAACACTCGGGTGGAATACCATGAAGAGAGAAGAAGAAAGAGAAAAACGAGTAATGAAAAAAACACGGATTCGTAAATATGTCTGTATTAATTTGAAGCCAAACACATATGGGACACATCCGCCTCAATTCTAAAATCCGGATTGCGGCTGGCCGCAAACTGCTCCGGCCGGCCCGTCTCGTGTATGTACGTGGAAATCTGGATTGCGTAAATTTATATACCTTATAGACCAGTTAGAAGTAAATGATTGAAATTTATTTGGATTCGATGCACTCTGTGTTTACCGGCGATCCGTTGGGCACCTGCTGGACCGCGGAGAATCCGGGCGGCAGGGGTATGTTGGCGTACTTGTTTTGCAAGATGTCTGAACTTGTCTGCATCTGGTTTGCGCTAGTGTAGAATCCGTTCCTGATCTGGTAGTTGCTGATATGGTTGATTCCGTTGTTCTCGGGGGGCATGATCCAGAACTGTTGCTGCGGTTGCTGTTGTTGCTGTGGCTGCTGTTGTTGCTGCTGTTGTTGCTGTGGTTGCTGTGGTTGCTGCTGTTGCTGTTGTTGTTGCTGCATCATCTTTCTCTGCTGTTGGAACTGTTGCTGCTGGAGCATGTGTGGCGGCGGAACTCCCATTCCATTCTGAAGAAGCTGTGTGTTATCCTGAAATAGATTTTTAAATTTTAGTTTTACTTGGTACAATTTATGTTTACTTAGTAGAATTTAAATATACTTAGTAGAATTTAAGTTTACTTAGTAGAATTTAAATATACTTAGTAGAATTTAAGTTTACTTAGTAGAATTTAAATATACTTAGTAGAATTTAAGTTTACTTAGTAGAATTTGAACATACTTAGTAGAATTTATGTTTACTTAGTAGAGTTTAAATATACTTAGTAGAATTTAAGTTTACTTAGTAGAATTTGAACATACTTAGTAGAATTTATGTTTACTTAGTAGAGTTTAAATATACTTAGTAGAATTTAAGTTTACTTAGTAGAATTTGAACATACTTAGTAGAATTTATGTTTACTTAGTAGAGTTTAAATATACTTAGTAGAATTTAAGTTTACTTAGTAGAGTTTAAGTTAACTTAATGGAATTTAAGTTTTACTTAGTAGGTTTTTTTTAATTAATTTTATCAAAAAAACAATATGTATTTGGTTATAGCGTTTAATCCGCCTATGTAGTGCAGTGATTAAAGCATTTGGCTGCCGTGCTAAAGGTCCCGAGTTTGATTCTCAGATTAGTCAAAAATATATTTGATTTTCACTCTAATATATTATTGTTAATATTACCCCGAACTGATACATGTAGGGCAGGACTGATCACTGTCTTTATATAATAAGCTATCACAATAACACTAATTCCAGTGCCCTTTGCATCATAAGGTGCGGATAAGGGTTAGATGAAGAATAATGTTTAATTTGTTGAAATATAATCAATCAATCTTGATTTAACGATCAAGATAACACTGCGTTTATATGACGCAGTGCCCTATGCACCATTGGGGTGCGGATAAGGGTTTTATTATTTTTTATTGTTGAAATAATTACTATACATAAGCAGTTACAGATAGGCCCATATTGTAGTTGAGTAGACCCTCGACTGTGAAACGGGTGTTGCAAGTTCGATTCCCGCCAATTGCAAAATTAATTTAAGATATGTATACATTATAAGATATGCATACATTGTCCGCCTCCGTAGTGTAATGGTCAGCACGCTCGGCTACCGTACTGGAGGTCCCGGGTTCGATTCCCAGGGGGGGTGAAAATAAATATTATTTGTGATTTTAGACTGTAATATTTATTTATTAAATAATTAATAATAATTAATAATTAATAATTAATAAATAGTAATATTTATTTATTAAATATTACCCTGGAATGGTTCCTGAAGCGCAAGAGTGATCACCTTGCATTCATGTAAATAATGATTAAGAAAACACTGCGTCAATTTGATGCAGTGCCCTATGCATCATTGGGTGCGGATAAAGGTTATAAGTAAGTAAGTATACATTATAAATATGTATTTCAAATTAGTCAGGATATTTATGATCCATTTTAACATCTAACATTCCCTATCCATACTATCCTACCCACAGACAAGCCTCTAAAATAGAGGGTTTGCGGGAAATTCTTTTAATTAATTAAACTACACGGCCCTAAAGCCGGCCAGGGAGGGGCCACTGCACAGTGGGGGGGTCCGCTAGTGAACGAGGGGCAGGCAAAGTGTCCGGTTACCTGTTGGTGCATAGACATGGCCCTGAACTTGGCCAGGAAGGGGCTGCTGCACATGCCCGACACGATGGCGGGGTCAAGCTGGGTCCAGTCTGACACCATGCCGGGGCCCTGCGCCATTCCTGGAAACAAACAGACCTTTATTAATCTATCAATGTTAAAAATTTAATACACTGTTTTTCAATTTCAATTTATTTATTTCAATTAATATATACATTACAAACTGTAAAAAATTAAATTGTATATGCAAGAACTATTGCTAAAGGTGTAGAAGAATCCCGGTTCGGAAAACTCCTTCAGACACATGGAACAGATCAATGTCCAATGAGATATTGTTCAACATAGCGGTAGCTCTTCCTACAGGCATAACCATCGGCAGGTTGGTCCTGTGTATAATAAATAATAATAATAAAACCCTTATCCGCACCCCAATGGTGCATAGGGCACTGTGTCATATTAATGCAGTGTTATCTTGATCGTTTACACATGAAGGAAAGGTGATCAGCCCTCCGCTTCAGGTACCAGTCCATGGTAATATTGAATAAATATTACAGTGAAAAAATCACTTATATTTATTTTACCCCCCTTGGGATTCGAACCCGGGACCTCCAGAACGGTAGCTGAGCATGCTGACCATTACACTACGGAGGCGGACAACACATCCCATTACACTGGCAGTACGCAGGACAAATCCTATCATTTTCAATGCATTACCACTGACCGCCTCTATGTGATCGTGAAATGTCAGTGTGCTCACAAACCTAACGCCCAGATCCCTAACATTCGACTTTTCAGATCATTGTCTATCACTTCGTTCTCGCCAAGAAAGAACACTTTCCATTCCTCGCCATAACACATCATTCTTCAGTTATTCCTTCTCTGTCCAAGCGGCCAGACTATGGAATGAATTACCTCTCCGCGTAAACAAATGCACCTTCTCTAATAACTTTCAAGAAACGTCTGAGACATAGAATCCTAACTGTCCATCAAACCTCCTCCCTTAGTTTTTCCCTCTACCTCCTTCCCTAAACTCCCTTTTTCTTTTGCCCTCCTTATTATCATCTTTTGTAATTTATGTCTTTTTAAATGTCAATTTGTAATTGATGTTTTTTTAAATGTTCAAGTACTATCTATCTACCCTCTGATTGCAAACAGCTATACATGGTATCAAACGTTTCGACCAACATCACTAGTCTGTTTTTGGTTGGTTGGAATATATTGCTTTTTAGCAATAAGCCCGCCAATGTACTTATTTCTTTTTTGTACCGTAGAACAGGGCTACTTGAACTTTGATGTGTTACTTGAGAACAGTACAAAAAAAATGAAATCTGTATTTGGTCTACAATAATGAACATATTGTGACAATAAGTGTCACCTGTCAGGGAAACAATGAATCATGTCGATACGTTCATTACTGTAGACCAAATACAGATCTAAATATTTTTATGTACTGGGCTCAAGTAACACATCAAAGTTCAAGTAGCGTGAATAAATAATAAATATTCATTTTGTACAACTCCATCTTAAGTTTTTCATCGAATCGGGATATATTAGACCACATAATACTCCATATAAAGAAGTCCTCTATCTCCTTGAATCTCTCTTGCTCTCTGTCTTTAACCTTTTAACCGCGTCAACTTTGTTCCTGAGAGACGCCCGTACGCGGCGGTATTTCGCCGTTTTTAAAATGATTACTTTTATCATGTATTTAGTTAAGAAACGATTTATTTTCCTAAACAAAAACGTTCAATGGGATTCATTCTGCCTTTTTGGTACTCTATAATACACTTGTGTCACATTATTCTTGAAATATATCGTAATATAAACAAATAAGATCGTAACATAAATAAATCAAAGCACGCGTCGTGTGTCACTCTTACCCACTGGCGATGCGTAGCGGCGAGAGTGAGACAGATATAGGGCATGATTATGGCGCGGACTAATTACCGACCGCAAGAAAAATCAGGGATCTATTCTTTTAATTATCCTTGTGATGTTACAAATTATTAGTCAGATATTTCAACAGATGTCATAAGGCCAAGGATTGACGTATTATTTTATCCAAAGTTCCACACCATGAAAAAATCCCTCCAAGTTGAACTGAGGTTGGAAACTTGGAGCAAAGTAAAAACACACACGGTTATGTCAGCCGCATATGGGGCATGTTTTACTAAAACACATACGGTTATGCGAGCCGCGTGGATCCGGTTAAGAGAATTCGTCCATGAAAAGGTTAATGTTTTTTAAATGCATAATCTGAATCGTGCATTACTGCCAAAATTGTCAAAAGTGCCACGTCTAAGCTAGACAATATCTGGAAACACCGGGGTGTAAGTAACAAAACCAAAATAAAGCTTGTCAGGAGTTTGGTTCACTTCATTTTTTTCTATACTGCTGAAACATGGACCATAAAACCAGCAGCAATGATGTGATCCTTAACCTTTCCAGGAGTATGGTCGTATATATACGACCAATATAAAACACGCTTTATGACGTGATTTATATCAAAACATGTTTAAAAAACCTGATTAAAAAACCTAAAGTGTGAAAACTATCGAACTGTCTCACTCATCTCTCATGCCAGCAAAATATTGCTACACATATTAAAAGCAAGGCTAAAACACTACCTCGACTGGCAAATTTCAATTGAGCAAGCTGGATTCGTCAAAGGCAAGGGTACACGTGAGCAAATCTTGAACATAAGACAAATAATCGAGAAAAGTCGAGAGTTCAAGGTTCCGGTCGTACTTTGCTTTATTGATTATACAAAGGCTTTTGACTGCGTGAATTGGAATTGCCTGTGGAAGGTTTTGGAAGCAATGGGTGTACCGAGACAGTTGATAGTTCTTATTCACAACTTATACGTACAAAATTTGGCATCGGTAAGAGTTGATAATTTCCTCTCAGAGTCATTTCAAGTACAAAAAGGCGTGAGACAAGGGTGTATACTGTCTCCTGATCTCTTCAATATATATGGAGAATATATAATGAGGAAAGTACTAGACGGGTGGGAAGGTGGCGTATCAGTAGGGGGCAAAAAGATCTCCAATATAAGGTTCGCAGACGACACAACGCTAATAGCCAACAATGAGGACGAAATGGCTGAACTCCTCCATAGAGTCGAAATAGAAAGCCAGCATTTAGGACTGCAAATAAACAAAAGTAAAACCAAGGTTCTTGTCATCGACCGATTCGGCACCCTGATAAGGAACAATTCTTTAAGGGATTATGAAGAAGTCGACGACTTTATCTATTTAGGTGCACTCATTTCTAAAGACGGAGGCTGTGAAGCAGAAATCCGGAGAAGAATTGGAATGGCAAAATCAGCAATGTCTAGTCTGGCGAAGATATGGAAAAATCGGTCCATACTGAGGAAAACGAAAACCCGTCTAGTGAAATCTCTTGTATTCTCCATTGCGCTGTATGGAGTGGAAACATGGACACTGAGGAAAAAGGAAAGACATATGCTGGATGTGTTTGAAATGTGGTGCTGGAGGAGGATGCTGCGCATTCCTTGGACTGCAAGACGCACAAACGTCTCCATTCTCCGCGAACTGTCAGTGACAGAAAGACTCTCCACGACTTGCAGGAAAAGGATTCTGTCCTACTTTGGGCATATCGCCAGAAAGAACGAGAAGAGTCTTGAAAAACTGGTAGTAACAGGTACAGTTGAAGGCAAGCGGGCAAGAGGACGGTCTCCAACAAGATGGACAGACCAAATAAAGGAATTAACCGGATCCTCGCTAAACGCTGCCATCAAGTTGGCCCAGGACCGGGAAGAATGGAGAGGACTTGTGCACCAAGTGCCTGACATTCCAGAAGACCACGACGCTCAGCATTGAGCAAGAAGATGAAGAAGATGTCAAAATTGCCAATGTTGCGATAAATCATGTTTACTGGTGTAAATGTTTTTTTTATTCAAGAAAATATGTTGCTTATAGCATCGACTATGATATAAATTATAAAGAGGTATATATTTTTTTTTAAAAACTCAAACACCTGGACAAGTCAAAAGGACCGCTGTTAGATGAAGTGACTTACCTGGAGCTGGCTGTGGTCGCGGCACACCGATCCCGAAGGAGTTCATGTGATTGAATCCGGGAGGAGGAAGACAACTGCGGCGGACTACGCACTCTCCACTCTCACCGCTGAAACAACACACATCCCATTTTATTATTACACGTCCAAACACAGTATCGGGCAATAATCCCTACACAATTGACTAACCCTTATCCGCACCCAATGGTGCATAGGGCACTGCATCATATTGACGCAATGTTATGCTGATGGTTAAATCATATGAAGGCGAGGTGATCACTCCTGCGCTTCAGGGATCAGTCCAGGGTAATATCAAATAAATATTAGAGTTTAAAATCACTAATATTTATTCTCACCTCCCCCTGGGAATCGAACTTGGGACCTCCAGTACAGTAGCCGAGCGTGCTGACCATTACACTACGGAGGCAGACAAAACAGCTAAAGCTAACTAACTAACTAACCATCACGCCGTTTCGCCGCAGGGGTAGGCAGAGAGAATAGAACGCCACACCATTCTGTCTTTGCAAACATTCCTCGCCTCTTCCACGTACATGCATCTCCTCATACACACCCACCGCTTTCAAGTATTTGGCATAACTGATTGTGCCAAGTTTTTCTCGGTCTTTCTCTGCTCCCTTTTCCAATTACATTCGCCTCATAAAGCTAGTATACAATAAAACTAAAAATAATTTTTGCTATTCTGCATCAAGGCCACCGTTATAGAGTTTTGGAGGCTAGCTAACCTGTAGGCATTGGGCGGCTTCTGCTTGAGCATGTCCTTCTCAAAGAGCTCGGCGAACATCTTCTGGCGCTCCATGAGCCACTCGAAGTCCAGGTCGTCCTCGCGCGGGGCCGCCTCCTCCCCCGCGCCGCCCGGAGCCGGGAACCTGCCCGACAGCTGCTGCAGCTCCTGCTGGTGGTCCGCTGGAAGCAACGGGACGTCGCACAATGAGCGGAACCATTCCTTACCGGTGATATGTATTCACTAATTTCCAGAATACCCATTTATATATCAAATATTCAAATCAAACACTGATTTTTCTTCTTCTTCTAGCCCTTATCTGCACTCAAAGGTGCATAGAGCACTGCATCGTATTTTGTATTATCTTTTTTTTTATTAAATTTGTATTTCACAATACATATATCGCTCACTCCTTTCAATAACGTCATAAATAAAAAATCGGCAATTTTCAATTGTGCGTGTTTTCAGGATGCCCAGAAAATGTACTATATCCCAGCAAAAGAGGCATATTTTTAACTTAATATTTACCCGCTACAAGGCAGAAAGTTTTATTTTTGCATTTTGAAGAAAAGGTATTGTTTAATTATTTTTTTAAATTTACTAAATATTTTTCAAATGGAGAAAAAACCTTCAGGTTTTACCTAAAAAGATCTGTTGCACAGTAAAAAGTTCAATAAGTGGCTTGATATTTTTTTAAATACATTGTATTATATTTGTAAACTTTAAAAACGTTCTCCTGAAAAAATAATGTTTTTGTTTTTTGACATTCTTGAAAGGAGTGAGCGATATTATAACTACAAATACAAAAAAAAACATTATATTAATACAAAAAAAGATCCCACAGAGGCATGGCCTGTGTGTGGGTATACATTTTATTTTAGGTTATAATAAAGGGTACTGGAAAGAATACAATAAAAATCTGAAATATAAATAGCTTAAAAGTGCTAATACAAACTACAAATATTTCATTTTAACAGAAAACAAAAAATCAAAAGGATGAAAATGAAAAAAGTTAATAAGTATGTTAACAAATGAGTATGTTATAAGTTTAAAAAAAATAAGCGACTTAGATCTGTTTAAGTTATTGACGCAGTGTTATCTTGATCGTTACTTACATGAAGGCAAGGTGATCACTCTTGCACTTCAGTGCCCAGTCCAGGGTAATATCAAATAATAATAATAATAATAATAAAACCCTTATCCGCACCGCAATGGTGCATAGGGCACTGCTTCATATGAACACAGTGTTATCTTGATCGTTTACACACAAAGGAAAGGTGATCAGCCCTCCGCTTCAGGTACCAGTCCAGGGTAATATGGAGTAAATATTACAGTGAAAAAATCACTTATATTTATTTGACCCCCCTGGGAATCGAACCCGGGACCTCCAGAACGGTAGCCAAGCGTGCTGACCATTACACTAAGGAGGCGGACGATATATAATATCAAATAGAGTGTAAATTCACCAACATTTATTTTCACCTCCCCTGGGAATCGAACCCGGGGCCTCCAGCATGGTAGCTAAACACGCTAAACATTACACCACGGAGGCGGATTTATTTTATTTTTAGAGCCGACTAAATTGTATTTCATTATTAAAAAGGCATAAAAATAAAATTTGTAACAATTGTCCAGTTTTGTTACGGCATTTTCAAACTAATGTGAAGATCAAATCGACGTGCCCTACGTAAAGTGCTCTAACTACATTTTTGTCAATTTTGAGATATTTGGTGTATGTAATCCAACTGACATTTATCTACATATATAAACAAACAAAAAAATATATAAAATAAATTACACCTAGTTTTCAGGCGTATAAGTCGCTATCTACATCAAATTTTCGAAATAAATTTAACTCCTAAAACGTTAACTACTTAATTTTGACAAAGAATAAAGTTGTAAAACGATTTTATCGTGTTTTGAAATGTATAATAAGTACTAGTTTAGAATTTCAGATAAAACCGTTATTTAATAAATAAAAATGCATTGAAAAAACCTTCTAAGCTCTCTCCTGTAATGTAGGCGATTTGCAGATAGAGTACTTTACGTAGGGGCCGTCGAAATGGTCTGAGAGTCATTTTATTGTCACAAGATTAAAAGTTTAAGATTTGTGTAAACTCACCCAATTCCTGCAATTCGTTCATCATCCCGAACTTCCTCTGCAGCGCGAGCTTGTGCTGCCTCTCGATGTACGCCAGCGAGGGCACCTCCGGCGGCAGCACGGGCCCCGTGCTGTTGCCCTTCATCTGTTGGTTCCGGCGGAAGTCATTCAGGAAGCGGTCCATGCTATCTTCGCCCACGTAGCGGCCCTCCGAGCCCGCGGCGTCCAGCCCGCAGTCCTGCGACCGCGCGCCCTGCATCTGGAGCTCCGCAAAGCCGAAGTTCTGGGGTATCGTGCCGTCCATCCGCATGCCAAACGGCGGAAGAATGTTGGAATTCTGATGAAAGTTTACGGCGCTCTGGTCCTGCGGTTCTAACATATTGCTGAGGTATAGTTTGTGTTGATCCATCATGCTGTGGTTCTGTCTGGCGAGGAGTTCGTTCTGTCTCATCTGAAGCTCGTTCTGTCTCTCTCTCATGAGTGAGTCCCGCAGCAGCTGTCGATTGATTTGATGATCGTTCATGTACATTTGTTCCATACTCTCCGGGGTGAATTCCGAAACTAGATTGTTCTTCATCGCGTGCTGCAAGATGTGTTGGTGCACGTGCCTTCCGAACAGCGCGTCGGCATCGTGCTCCGCCAGCAGGTCGTGGTTGTCGTCTTCCAGCAGATGGTTATCCAGCAGATAATCCAGTAGGCTGTGCCTGTCGTCCGTGTCGGATTCCGGCGCTTCGAGTTCCGCGCTCGCTTTGGGCGCCGGATTACTACTAAATACCTTTTCTTTTATTTCCGGATCCTCTTGTTTCTTTTTTTCTAAACTTTCCGCGGCGCTACTATTGGCTAATTGTTTCTTACGCGGGCTCTTAATATTTTCACTATTTGAATGATTATTAGAACTATTTGAATTGTGTGAATTATTAGTGTTGTTGTGATGCTGGTTCTTTTCCTTTTTGCTGGCCTTTTTGCTTTCCTTGGCGCCTTTGGACCTGGAGTTGTTGTTTTCCGAGTTGGTGTCCTTGTTTTCCTTGTTGTTTTTGTTCTGTTTGGTCTGCTTGGCGGTCGGTTGGGGCGCCGGCGCGGGCTGCGGCGACGGGGTGGAGTCCTCGGGGGGCGGGGACAGGCTGGGCCACGCCTCCTTGCCCCCGGAGCTCACGTTGCTCATGCTGCCGCTGCCGCTGCTGCTGCTGCTGGTGGAGGAGGACGAGGAGCTCAGCATCACGCCGCCGCCGCCCGCCACGCCCTCGCTGGGAACAAGAAGGACACTGTATACTGCACCGACGCTACGTACATACACCCGCCGCTACTCAACCGCAAGTGTTGGATGTTAACTTACCCAGAATTGGATATGTTGATACTAGAAGATGTGACCACAGTGGTTGGTATAAAAGTACTACCTCCATTTGCCCCATCTAAACAGAAAACAGAAAAATATATCAGCAACTAAAGAAATCTTAACCGCTTCATGCTTTTGAACGAGTCACGCATTAAGTAGACGTATCAATGTATGTAGTACATGCTTGCTAACTTTTTACTTTTTCATCTTTTTTATGTTTTTAAGTTTTTAATAGTATTTAAATTTTTTTTTAAATTATTCCATTTTTGTTTTCTGATAGTCAAGTATTTTCAATTTTTTGTATTTCATACTAACACTTTAATTCTAGTTCTTATAATATCTATTATATTCTTGCCAGTGTCCTTTACTATGACCTAAATTATATTGTATACCCACACACAGGCCATGCCTTTGTGGGATCTTTTTTTGTACTTATATTTTATTCATATTTTTCTGTATTTGAATTTATGTTTGTATAATGCAAAAGAATTTAAAAATAAAGAAAAATAAGGTTTAGCATTCATTTATTTTCATATTATTTTTTGACATCTCATCAAAGATGAAGAAGAATATGGACGTCTGGGCATTTACGGGGCTGACGACCGTCATAGGCTGGTTTAAGTGATCACTTTACACACGTGTAACATTCACCAATTCTACCCATTACTGACAACCACACTACTCAAATTCTTGGAAGTTCTATTATATATGAACCAATTTAGAAACCTTGTTCTTGAATCACTAGAACTTCACTAGAGACATCTATTGGTGAGATGTAAAGAAGCTTTTTACTAAGCAGAAACTCTTATATTAGTATGCGAGGTCCAAATCCTGGATTTCAATCACACACATGAGAAACGCCAGAAAATACCATTTTCATTTTTATTATTTAAGCTTATAATTTGAACAGATAATTTATTTACAACATTTTGAGTGAATAATACACACTCAAAATGTTGTAAATTCATTTATATATTCTGCGGTGGAGACCACGAGACACGAAGAGAGCTGACTTGGGACCTCCAGCCCAGTAGGAGAACCGCTACAATCGCGCCCAATGCGCCATCAGATGAGGATAAGGGTTGGACATGGGTTGGATGAGAGTTAGTTTGGAGCCAGAAAATGAACTCACTGCTATTTGTTTGAGCCAGTAACTGGTTATGCAGTTTCCGCTCGTACATCTGGTGCAGTCCCTGGTGCATCTCCTCCTTTGTGAAGGAAGCCTTTGAGTCCCCTGCAAACACAACACAACCATTATCACCAGATACTATTGTGTTAAAAAAAATATATACAACGGCGAAGATCCGTAAATTCAAAATTCAAACGACCGAATTTCGTAAAAACAAAAAATTTTCAATTATCGGTAGCTAATCACAACGGTTATTTTTTCGTACTAAAAAAGTATATTTCTTGCAAAGGTATTTCACCACAGAAGCTCTAAAGCTTAGCAAAAAACAAATAAGGATCCTAACCAGGACCTTGACAGGACACTGCAGACTGAGGAAACACATAACAAAAATCTCACTTCATGACTCCCCAGTATGCAGACTTTGTATGGAGGATAGCGAAACGCCAATCCACATTCTTTACAATTGTGACGCACTCGCTCACAAACGAAGTCACATCCTTGGAGGACCTCTACTGGACTCCGAGAAGGTGATGCTCCTACCACCAAGACAGGTTGTGAGTTACATGACTCATGTAGGTCTTGACAGTGAGCTGTAATACAGAGGGAGGTCACAATGGACATAATATGGTCGCAGTGACATATAGGATGCAAGATCCCTTGACCTCAGAAAAAAAGGTATTTATACAAAAAAAAATAAAAAATAAAAAATGTGCATGAATAATGGGTAACTGTTACTTTTTCTACAGCATTTTGAGTGTGTCCAAATACTTGTTCACAAATCTGGATTTTCTGCACTTAAGGAGTTATTTTTATATTTGTTTTTGACATCTCAACATAGGTAAAGAATAATATGGAAGTCTGGGTATTTACAGGGCTTATGACCTGGGCTTATAACCAGCCATGACAGCTGATAAGCCCTTAAAAACACCCAGACATCCATATTCTTCCTCGTCTATGTTGAGATGTCAAAATGTAAATGCATAAATATATTTTGGATTGCCAAATATGAAACATTTGAGAATTATCGAGAATTTTATATGAAGAGTGTCGAAGAGACTGATGCAATGAGCTTGTACTGCACGTGGACTTAGCGAGATTACGCACCCATATCGCATAGATACGACATAGCAAGGTTATGCACTCTTCTCATGTAGATACACTTGGCATGGTTACACACCCATCTTGTGTAGATACAACTTAGCAAGGTTACGCACCCATCTTGTGTAGATACAACTTAGCAAGGTTACGCACCCATCTCGTGTAGATACATGCAGTCGGGTTTGGGGCACGGCTGGTTCCGCATGAAGTTGGCGCAGTACTTGGTGGTGCCGAGGCTGCCTTTGAGCACCCGGCCGTCTATGCTGACGTTGTTCACGTTCTGGATGGCGCGCAGGGCGTCTGCACTGCTCACGTACGTCACGTACGCGCTCGCAGACGGACCCTGTGTCAAAAATCACACCATCTTAAAAATGCACCAAATCCAAAAAAAAAATCTAATTATATAATGGTCAGCACGCTCGGCTACCATACTGGAGGTCTTGGGTTCGATTCCCAGGGGGAGGGGGTCAAATAAATATAAGTGATTTTTTCACTCCAATATTTATTCAATATTACTCTGGACTGGTACCCGAAGCTAAGTGCTGATCACCTTTCTTTCATATGTTAACGATCGAGATAAAACTGCGTTTATATGATGCAGTGCCCTATGCACCATTGGGTGCAGATAAGGGTCAGAAGAAGAAGGAATCATTGGCCCATATTTTTTTAAGATGATGCTGGCCAGAATGTTACGGTCAATGGAGAGCACTACAGAACCACGGTTACTGACTTCGTCGTACCTCAGTTGAATGGCATTGAAGACAGAGCTGTGGTTTCAACAAGATGGCGCAACATGCCATACGGCAGGTGCCAACATCAATTTACTGTGGGAAATTTGAATTTTATTTTGTACACCTTAAAAAAAAAAACACCCTATAGTTCTAGTTATAAAGAATTGTAATGTGAACAAAAGCAGTGAATTACGCCTTTAATTTAAAGAGAATAATCTAATTAAGAATCTCAATATGCTAATGGGTGAATAAAAAGAAGGCTGGTCGCATAAAGGGGCAAAGTATTTACCTGCGTCCCCGCATATGCCGTACTGTGATTGATGACCACTTTGTGTATCTTGCCATATTTTCCAAAGTACTCCTGCCTTTTAAGGATCTGAAAAATTAAAAAATACATGACACTGGCGATAATCACAATGAGCGACACAGGTGACTTTATAATATATTTTTTTGTGGGTTTAACACATCAATTCGACTCACTGACACTTATAGCTACATAAAAATATTTCCAAATCCTAAAGGAGAATGACCGGAGCATTTCGTCGTAACATAACGTCATTACATCGCTCGCGGCGAGCATCACCAAGCATCCGAAACAATGGATGGATCACTCGGCTCGGTTTACTGACTGCCTGAATGCTCGCATCGTAACGTGTTACGTTACGACGAAATGCTCCTTAACAACTTTAAGGAGCATATCTGACAAGAGTCTAAGAGATAGAATAAGGAACACCGGGATAAGAGAAATATGCGAGATCAAAAATATCGTGGGGAAGGCAATGTAGAAAACAATATTAAGCGTGTGTGAGGAGAATAGAGCCATCCAGACTCCCCCACATTGCACTGCACGGCCAATTTGTATGTTCCCGATAGTTACCTGCGACAGCGTCGGCATTGATTGTTTCACATTCCTATAAACAGGACCAATAAACAAATTGAATTGAATTGAAGTCAGGCGCGGTGGCGTAGTTGGGTAGATGCTCGACTGCAAATCTGGAATCACGGGTTCGATTCCCGCCAAGTGCAAAATGAAATCAAGGAAGATTAATTTTCAATTGGTCTGGGTAGCCGCCTCCGTAGTGTAATGGTCAGCATGCTCGGCTGACGTCAAATAAATATAAGTGATTTTTCACTCTAATATTTAATCAATACTACCCTGGACTGGTACCTGAAGCGGAGGGCTGATCACCTTGCCTTCATGCAATTAACGATCAAGTTAAAACTGCGTCACTACGATGCAGTGCCCTATGCACCATTGAGTGCGGATAAGGGTTAAATTTTTTTTTTTAAAAAGGTCTGGGTTTTAGTAATGCATTTTTCACATTTACCTTCCCTATCCTTACTATCCTACCTGAAGACAAGCCTTTAATAGAGGCTTTGCGATCAGATATTGTGATTAGAATAATACTGACCTCCGGGTCAGCTAGGCGCACGGGCAGCCCCACCACGAAGACGAGGTTCTTCTGCACCACGCGCACGCTGCTCAGCTGGCGGCGGCTCTCCTGGCTCTTGTTGCGGCGCTGCTGCTCCCGCGCCCGCTTCTCTGTCTTCAGCGCGGCCACCTGCGACCGACCCACATCATCAATTACAACCGAGCTGATTCTTCAACTAACAGACATAGGGCGTTTGTGCACCACACGGAATTTTATCGTCCCGCACGTCAGTTAGCGTTTTAAAACAATGTTTTGAATATTGAAAGCATTAACTTTGTGGATCATATTGATTTATTATTTTGAGAAATAAAAATACTTTGTGTTTTGATCCACTCACATTTTTATTAACCAACTAGTTTCGCCAACAAACTGTTGCCCTCTTCAGAGTTTGACTCAAATTCATAAATTAAATTAAATTATGTCATAAATTAAACCCTGAACAGGTTGTTGCCGAAACTAGTTGGTTAATAAAATGTGAGTGGATCAAAATACAAAAGTCTTTTTATTTCTCAAAATAATATATTTTAAAACGATGATTAGCTTGGATTGGCTTGTGCTTTTGTCCATCTTTCTTGGGATCGGTGCTCTTGATTGGTGCATGAACATGTTGCGCGTAAATTCTATCACGCTAAACTGTCGTAGTCGCTTTCATGTTTCAAAACCGGACTGCCGGACTGTAAAATTACGGATAGTGCACAAACGCCCATAGTCTACCATGCCAGGCAGTCGACATATGGAAATAACAAACATTATAAAAAGCCAAACGCAGGATCAAAATTAAATGTACTTTTTTTATTTTATTTTAAAGGTGTCTCAACTTGATATGAAACCTGTATCATTCTTCCCTTTATTATGAAAGAAGATGGAAGTCTGAGCTAATTTGTAGGTGATGTTTCGAAATGGAATAAATGATAAATCAATTAAATACAAAAATAAATGGCAATAAAAGTTTTGTGATCCAAAGTTGTAGAAAAAAAAAGCGGGAATGTTACCTGTTCCTGGGACAGGGGAGTGAAGTCAGCGGGGTTCTCCGGGTAGGGCTTCCGGCACGCGGGGCACAGCCCGCTTTCCCCTTCCCGGATGCGGTTCCAACAGAATCGACAGATCTGAAATACCGTTCCAATTAGTCCTGCGCTTATTGTAGCAGTGAAAATGCATATGAATACGAGTATGCGTATGAGTGAAAGATGAGATGAGAGTATGAGTTTGCGTATGAGTGAAAATCACTTGTATTTTTTTTTTTACCCTCCCGGGAATCTAACCTGAGACCTCCAGCACGGTAGCCAAACGCGCTAACATCACTATGGAAGGAGACAAATCATAGCATTATCTTAAATATAAGGAAGAAGTATAATGTCATCCATGCTTGCATGAATCATTATAGACAAAGAACTTTGATCATTATGCGATAATGTTGAACAACCCGCTTCTATTATCCACACAGTCATTAAATAAGGAAACCAGGTATAAAAGAGCTATTCATAAATGGATAATGAAGGGGGTAGATCTGATATAGATTGCAACACTCGGCCGCGTCTTATTCAATCGGATGTCATAAACAACTTTCCAAACTATAAACTTACCAAAAACAATAATGCAATAAAAGCACATGAAAAAATATAACAAACAGATTTAGAGTGTTAGTGGTTATTAACCTGTCCAGGAGTATGGCCATACATGTGCGGCCGATACAAAACATGATTTATACCAAAACATGTTTAAAAAATCATTTACGGCAAAATTATCGAAGATTCGATAAATCATGTTAACTAGTGTAAATAAAAAAAACATTTTAAATATAAAATAAAATATGTTGCTTATAGCGTCGACTATGATGTAAAATTATAAAAACCTGACTCCCCAGATACAGCTTTGTCTGCAGAAACTCAGGACAACCCGGACAGGTTAAAAAGTGTTATTTTACTCAATTTTACTCAGTTACAACTCAATTTTAGGTAGTTTGCCAAAATAAAAACAACAAAAAATGTCTTCTAAAACAACTTCTTTTCATACAATTTCACTCAAATTCAGTATTATAAAATGTGCCCTCGGCACAGGAAAGCCCAGTGAGGACACATTATTGTCAATTTAAAATTGTAAGTATGCATATAATGAAAAATAAAAATGTCAGTCTCATGATATCAGTGCAACATTTACAGCAAAATGTTTTTTTTTGTTTTGTTGGAAAATATTTTAAATAATAAAAAGATGGTTACCTGATAGCCGCAAGTGCAGGGGTAGAAGTGCAAATCATCCACTTCCAATGGTTCCATGCACAGCGGACATTCCGACTGAAAAATAATATTAAATTTATAACCCTTTTAGTGCTGAGATTTTTTCCTTAGATGTACATTAAAATTACTGAAGACGTTTGCAAAAATAATCCCTTTTTTTTTTTTTAAAGAAATAACCCGCAAAGCTTCTATTTTAGATGCTTGTCTGCAGGTAGGATAGTAAGGATAGGGAAGGTAAATGTGAAAAAAACATTGCAAACACCCAGACCAATTGAAAATAAATCTTTCTTGAATTCATTTTGCAATTGGCGGGAACCGAACCCGCGACGCAAGTTTCGCGGTCGAGCGTCTACCTAACTACGCCACGGCGCCTGTGCACGTAGGTGTGTACGAAATCAATAATATTTTTTTCAAACATTGACCTATTATAGTATTTCCTTCTGGTATTGATGGAGAACATATTGAACTACTCAAATAAAATTTTACTGTAATTAGCATTTTATAATAAACATTTGACATATATTTTAAAATAAATGCAATATGAGAAAAAACAGAATAATTTTCGTTCACAAGAATGTGTCAAGGTCACCGATTGGTGAACATTCTAATTTCATCATCACTATCACTACTTCGAGTAAAACAAACATTTTTGTGTGATGTTTGACAATTGCTTTCAACATCACTATCGGATGAATCAGACATTAAAAGGACGAAAACAATACATTTTTACAAAAAAAGTATTTCTATTTTTCACAAAAAATTAGCTAAAGTAATATACTTAATCTTTAGAAACGCACACGCTGCAACAAATCGCCCAGCTCGACCGCCAAAATACACTAGCGTCATCGCCGGCATATTGCCGGGCTGCGCTTTTGGCAAAGTATACCAGTTCATCAGTTCTTTAAACCCCTATCTGCACCCCAATGGTGCATAGGGCACTGCATGTTAACGATCAAGATAAACACAGTGTTATCTTGATCGGTAACACATGAAGGAAAGGTGATCAGCCCTCCGCTTCAGGTACCAGTCCAGGGTAATATTGAAGTGAAAAAATCACTTTATATTTATTATCACACCCCCCCTGGGAATCGAACACGGGACCTAGAGAGCGGTAGCCAAACACGCTAACCATTACACCACGGAGGCAGACCAAAATATCGATAAATAAATCTCGACCAATTAAAATATTTGATTTCTTTAAAAAAGTTAAATAAACACATTTAAAATTTCACAATACATATTTGTTTTGTTTGAAAATAATACCCTACAGATTCTCTGTACTGTAATCCAAACGCTCCAGTAGTCCGAAAAGAGTAAATTTTCGGCATTGTAATTGAGAAGAGGTCCCGCTGTGTTTGTCAACCCTTACTGGTTCAATGTCGAATCTCATTCGATTTTTTCCTCTTAGGTCCCATGTCGGATGTTATTCGACATTTTTCTTCTTCATTAGTATTATTTATTTAAATTCCAAGCTTACATTTTTGTCACTAGTATCTATTAAGGTGGAGACTGACCGGAGCATTTCGTCGTAACGTAACACGTTACGATGCGAGCATTCAGGCAGTCAGTACAGCGAGCTGAGCGCTCCATCCATAGTTTCGGATACTCGGTGATGCTCGCCGTGAGCGATGTTACGACGTTATGTTACAACGAAATGCTCCGGTCAGTCTCCACCTTTACAACAGTATGTGGAGCAGAGGACAAAAGATTTTTTTCCAGTTGGAATTTCCAATTGGAAAAAAAAATCTTAAAAAAACCTAAATTGGTTTAGGTCTACCTAAACTGGACAAAAATATCGAAATCTTTTAGTACACAACCATGATACACGATTTACACACAATGAAGGTTTGACAGTCCTTAGAATTAACAATAAATATGGGAGTCGAACACTGCAATATATATCGTTCCGAACATTTTTAATTTGTTGCCGACGGATGTTAGAGGTCAAAATAAAATATGGAACAAAGGCAAAATAAAGGAATGGGTAAATGATCAAGAGTTAATTTTATGAAAGTTGTAAAATGTTTATATTCTTAATATTTTTCTCTTTTTTTGTGTCTATATTAGGTTAAAATAGTTAAAAACAATAAAAAAATTATTAAAAAAGAACTCACCGACAAGACACACAAGGTGGCTTGGTGTCTCTTCAAAAAAAAAAAGTTCTAAATATGTATAAATTGTGTTTTCAATAAATGTATACAAATAAAAAATTTTAAAATAACCTAGATTTTTTTTTTAATTTTGGGGGACCGGAAAGGGTTAAATGCAAAAAATCACCTGTTCATCTCCACTTTGATTCATCACTGACATAACACACAACAGCCTGCTGTGGGAAGTCGCAGTGCGCTCCTGAAGGAAGATACCTCCGGCTGAGAAGGCGAGATGTGGCACCAAAGGGCGGATCCAACACCTTCAAATTAAACACACAAAAAATTCAAATCAAAGCAAGAGATTCCGGAAACATTGATAACCATTAGAAGCAGTATTATTAAGTAAGCTTATTATATACACCAAGGGTTGCCAACGCGCGGCCCGAGGGCCGCATGCGGCCCGCCGGGTGTCTACTTGCGGCCCGCGGAGCAAATCACACATTTTTCCTTTAGTGTACACAAAACCACCAAAAAAACATTCCATCGTGCGTAGTTTGTATCATATTCCATATATGGGAGTATTTCACTATCCCAACAATTTCAAGACCCATAATGGCGTCCCATAAAGTAGTATAGACGTCGGACTAAAGAAAGAAAGAGTAACAGAAGAACTGAGAAGTTTTTAAGACAAATGGACTATTCTTTTTCTTTGAATTTAAAACAAAGCCAACATGCCTGATATGCAATGATTCCATTTCTATCTTGAAAAAGTATAATATTAAACGGCATTACGAGGCTAAACATGCAAATAAGTTTGAAAAGTACCTAGTAAGAATAAAGTAAATAGTAAACATGTTTTTATAATGCCACCTATGATATACACCTGAGGACGAGGAGAATAGAACCCAACAGTTTACAAAGTACGGCTCGGAATGGCAGGAGCCATTCAATAAAATGCGCAATGTCTGGGACTCACTGCTTTACTCCATAAAAACCAAGTGTTGTCTCTTTAACGACTGCATCCTAACAATGTTGCTGTACGGGTGAGTCGTGGCACCTCACCAAAGCTCAAAGCAAGTTTTGAAAATAGGTGCCTGAGGCGAATACTGGGTATAAAGTGGTATGACTTGGTCAGGAATGACGATGTGAGGAGAAGAATTCAACAGCCCCTCATACTGGAAGTCCTGAAGAGGAGAAGGTGGACATGGTTAGGACACGTCCTTAGAATGCAACCTGAGTGCATCAACCCCTCGTGTCTCTTCTTCCAACCCTGAGGATTCCGGCGCCCCGGAGGCCGCTGACGACTATTCACCGAATATACTCAGCGGAGCTTCGAGACGCCGGACTGACTTGGGAGGAAGCCAAGGAGATGGCGCGTGACAGAGTGACTTGGAAACATCTCGTGTTGGCCATAAGCTCCACCTAGGGAGCGAACGTGGAAAGAAGAAGAAGAGTAGAAGTTTACAAAAACGATATGTTGGGATGGAGCCGGGAAGAAGAAAAAGAATTTAAATAGTATACTACATATATAACTATATTATAATTATTCTTCACTTTTCTCAACCTAGACCTTCCATCACAACTGTTAGCATAACAAGAGTATACTAACAGTTGACATATTTAAAATTAAAAAAAGTTAATTACATAAACACACATGTATTGACACTATTATTTGAGAGATTCCAATGGTAGATAATAATTAGAGTGATAAGAACGTAATTGGCAATGACCCACAAATTAAAAACACTATTAAACTGGGCGCATTTTAATTATGACTGTTTCTTATTTGTTTTTAATTTAACCCCTTTGATGTTTTTTATTAATGAGATTTTATTTGGAAAAATGGTTGGATTTATTTTTTATTTCAGATAATGAAATATATTCTATTACAAGGTATTAAAATAATGATATTTTCCTTTTTTTATGTTTTCATCAAATGTTTAAGAGAATTTTCAATTACTTTTAAAACTGATCTTAGGTACACAAAGGTTTTCCATATCTAGCGTTTCATTTACAAATAAATTGATTCCACTAAATATGTAGATATATATTTGCTCAAATTAAATTTTGTACCAATATTTCTCAGTGTCTTAGTGGTGTCTAATTTAGAAAATATGACAAGACAAATAAATGAGCTATATGACCAATCTTGATTGATATAAGATATTCAATCCATTGTGTCTATTGTATTGTATATATTGTCATGTTTTTAGGGATCAACCTTATTCATTTATTATGAACTATACACATCAATTATCATTTTTTTAACCCTGATCCACACCCCAATGGTGCATAGGGCACTGCATCATATATTATTTTTAGGACATATTAACTAAATATGCTATAAATCTTTGTACATAATAGGCAAAGAAATTTTCTAAAGTAACTAATAAATATCAAAATAATAAAAAATTTAAATATTTTCGGTGGAACTGTCTAATTTGTCTAGACCATGGTGATTTGCTACATGCAAAGCTACCATAACAGTGATTCACAGTATTTTTAAAATAAAAATGATAAGAAACTGATCAAAATAACAACAAAAATATTCAATAAGACATTGGACCATCTAACACAATATTGGGCAGCATAAAACAATAGTTCACGCGTCGTATCACTATCAGTAAGTATAGATTAAAAACAAAACAAAATTATGTATATTGACACAGAGTTGATTGATATACCTGGAGAATGTCCGTTTATATATTCATATATCATAAAAACACGTAAATAAAAGCATTATCTCAACCAAATGAGAGCACACTTCTGAATTGTGGCATTCATAGTTATCAGGGGTCAGTTTTACTTCCCGTTTCTATGTGAAGATATATCATCATCATACACCGGCTTCATATAGCCACTATTGGTTATGTCCCATGTTATATTCATAAGTGAAATCAATATTGATTGTTGTAGACTGATAAAAATAAATGAAAAGATTAAGGCCCTACATACGTTAAATGGCAACGTAACATTCTTTAAACCCAGGTAACATTTGACGTAATTGAATTATTTCTTAGAATAAAAAAATTAAAATACTAAAACGGTTTGAAACTTAGATACTTTGTGAATTTTAAACAGCCGTGAAATTGGTAGCATTGACATTGAGTGATTGGGAATAAGAATATGTCCATGGAAGCCAAGCTAGCGGTTCACAACGGCGTGCTAGTACCGACACTAATGTATGGAAGCGAAACATGGAACTGGCAAAGGAAGGATGAAAGCAGAGTGAACGCTGTTGAAATGCGCTCCCTCAGACGAATGTGTGGAAAATCATTGTGTGACAGAATTAAAAATGACGATATAAGAAAGGAATGTAAGGCTGAACGAGGAATAATTGAAAAGATTAGGAAGAGCTCTTTGCGGTGGTATGGACATGTGGAGCGAATGGATAGCGAGAGAATGACTAAGAAAATATATGTGGCGAATGTGAGAGGGAAAACAGAACGTGGACGACCGAAAAAGACTTGGCACGATCAGATCAATCAGAACCTAAAATCTGGCGGTGTCAAAAGTCTGCGTAATCGGAGGGCATGTATGACTAGATGTATGGATGTGAAGGAGGCGAGGAGTGTATGTCAGGACAGAAGAGTGTGGCGTTCTATCCTCTCTGCCTACGGAGTGATGGTAGTAGTAGCTGACAGACTCCCAATGATTAATAATTATCAATAAATATGGAAGTACATCAAATGCAATGATAAGAATATTAAGAAACAAACATGAATAGGCACACTCACATCATATCTCTCGAAATTCTGATAAAAAACTACGCATAAATGTAAACAGAAGAGTGTTTAATATATTTTTCTATCAATTCAACTAAACGAAAATATCCAATCAATCGATGTTCCAATACACTATTGAATAATAATAATTTTGGATAAAATATGTAGCACCATTTTTGTAAAATACTACCTCAAGGGTGCTTAGCTGTGATATTATTGTACGAGATAGATTGTTTATTCTTGGGCAAAACAATCGTCAATTGGAGCGGATGAGGATCACGGATCGTCTTTCGACTCTTTGTTCTCCAGTTCTTTGGTCACACTGCTTGTAGACCATCAGACAACCTGGAGAGGCTTGTCATAACCTTTGGCCTAGGTTGGAGAGCTAGAGGTAGATCTCCAACCTGATGGACCGACCAGGTGAAAGAGATCACAGGCCTATCCGTTGCGGGAACTCTAAAGGCTGCTCAATGCAGGAAACAATGGGAGAGTGTTGTCCGAGGTTCCAGAGAAAGCCAGTAGAGGGTTAATTCAATTCAATTCAATTCAATTTATTTATTTCAATTAATATATACATTACAAAGTATAAAAAATTGAAATCGTATACATTAAAATAAAATATATGCAAGAACTAATGCTAAAGATGTAGAAGAATCCCGCTTCAGAAAACATCTTCAGACGCATGGAACAGATCAATATCCAATGAGATATTGTTCAACATAGCGGTAGCTCTTCCTACAGGCATAACCATCGGCAGGTTGATCCTGTGTATAGGAATGTGAAACAATGTATGCCGACGCTGTCTTAGGTAACTATCGGGAACATACAGAACAATGTTCCGGATAATTTCAGGATTATCAATCATACCGAGTCACGATCACGGGTCACGATCCTCAGCAATGAGGGAAATGACTTGAGAAGAAGTCAAAGCTTTGCTTTCCTATGGGTACAACATGGGATTGTGGCCGTTTACACTATACCATCCATGACACCACGTTGATGTACCGCAATAACTATTGGGCGACATCGGGTTGGTGTCACACGTAAAACTATCGAAACGCTGGTGACACTATCTTTAATATATTATAGTATCCTTGAAATTTTCCGAAAATCCGAACAGGATTGAGAAATTGTGTGAGCTGATGATGAGATGAATTGACGTTTTATGTTCTCCCAAAAAACCTGGAAAATACACCGGTGACAAACCTAATGATCTGAACCAGTCCTACCAGCATTAAGCAAAAGAATCCCGATTAGATGGCATAGACAAAGAATTGGTAATCCGAGCATTTTATCGCTCATCTATGTCGCTTTCGTATTCCATTAATCATTATAAAGTTATATTTACAAACAAAGCAGGTTAAAAAAAATAATTCTTATAAACTGATAAAAAGCTATAATTACATGCGTCTTACGACTAATCATATCAGAGTTTCAATTCAACATTGTCGTACATTAAACTGTAATAAAAATATGATTAAAAATACATTTTACAAGAACATGTAGTTAATATGTTTTATAGTAAAAAATAGAGTTTTCTTCGTCTAGATTTAACTATTGTTTGCGAGAAACGCTTAAAAGTGTCTTTTACATACTGTTGGTATAGAACGGGAGACGCTTGTGAGTGTTATATTTGCCAACTTTTGGTAGAGAGTGTGAGATGCCAAAAAACATTGTTCAGATCGGAATTGGGTTTGCGGTTTCTTGTGATTAGTTCACTGAGGATCGGGCGGCAGACTGTCCAAGTATAATTAGGATCGGGGTTGATGAAAAAACCGCCCGACAACAATGTGTTAATATTCTATGGTTTCGATAAGAAACTTACTATGTACGCTAAATAATGCACAGATTTTCTGCAACGATATGTAGAGAAGAGAGAATGTCATTGCTTTATCTTTACATATAGACCAATCTATATCTTCGTACATAAACCCCAATCACATTGACTCCACACATCCATTTTTATGAATTTGATAATCTGACTATGAATAGAATAGAAAGTAAAATGAAAATATACCAAACATCTGTTTGACCAATAGCCACTTATGGAATTGAGGCAAGAGCAGGATACTTGGATACTTCCAGAACAAAATCTCGACTTCGAACCTCCGAGATGAAGACTCTCCGATCCATAACCGGAAACACATTGCGAGACCGAGTAAGAAATACCGACATCCGGAGCATGTGTAAGACGGAGGATATCGTGAGGTGGGGACGACAACGAAGGCGATACTGGAAGGAACATATAAACGGAATGTCAGAAGACAGACTTCCACGTATCGCCTTCCAAGGCAACCCTGAAGGACGCAGACCCCCAGGCAGAACTCCGAAAAGATGGAAAGACAGCTGCGAGTCAACATCCCAAGAGCGACATGCGGAGGCACAAACAGATCCCTAGGTTCTACAAAAAGAAGAAGAAACTATGTCGTATCTCTGTCAGCTTTAGCTCGTGGATCCCAAAAATCTGCATCATAATTCCATGTAACCATTCATTCAAAACATCCATATTTCTAAACTTATGAATCAGTTGTACATTGCTTTATTACACATCCATTCAAGAGGTCATGATTCATCTTTTGACAGCTCTTTTCGATACATCAAAATTGGTATAGGAATGGTATCATATTCGCTACAAATAATTTGAGTACTCTATTCACTCATTCTTAGCCTTAACCTTCCTTTGTGAGGTAAGATCCTGTATGCATGAGTAACAGTCTCACATTTACAACAACTCGCTTAACAAGCATTGTTTAAATTCATTTGCCGCTTTCAGGCTGTTACCGCTGTTAAATTTTATTTTATTTTGAATATAATATCGTACAAAACTTGTGTACGACGACCCATCATGAAATATGGGATCGAAAGCAGAGCAGACACCGTAGTCACAAAAAACGCGCCAAGAGTGTCAGAAATGAAGACTCTAAGGAACATATCTGGTAAGAGTCTACGAGACAGAATAAGGAACACCAAGATAAGGGAAATATGCAAGACGGAAGATGTCGTTAGGTGTGTTTTTTACATTTTTCTCTTTTTTTTTACATTGGACGACTATATTCCGAGGCTTAGGATAGAAACTGTTGAAATCTTGTGTGACGCAAGGTTGACGGATACAGCAGAAGAGATCGATATTGATGAAGAGGACCCGCAGCCTGTACCTTCATTTTCAGAAGCGTGCACACTTTTTGAAAGATTGAAAACTTTCTGCTACGCACATTTAATAACTGATGCCGAAATAATATTATTGGCAAAGCTGAAAATATACTGTTGACTTACGGAAATAAAACAGTAAAAAAAAAACAAATGTCGATCACAGATTATTTACAATGCAATAAACTTTGATATTTTTTTGGTTCTGTTCAGCTTTGAATTATTTTTAAATAAATACATTTATTTACATCTAAAACTTGAATTCTTCTTAGAATTTCAACCTATCAAAGGTTTTGCAGATGGGGGTGGGACGGTATCTTTACTCGATTTTATCTCCTTGTGTATTGACTTCTTAATCCCGCATTCATAGATTATTTCAATAGAATTTAACTACGAATGAAAAATAAATAAATATAGAAATCTGTTAACAGTGTCTAAAATATGTTTACATACGCCAACAAAAAAAATAGGTCTCTTTAAAAACGATAGATAGAGGATTCACTGTAATACCAAGTCACTGTAATACCAAAATTCTAGCATACTTTCACCATCGGTTCATTCCTTATACACGTATCAAGCTCATCTTTTCAATCTTCGGCATTTCATTAATATTGATCGTTCACTATCAAAACACATGTGGGAATATTTTAATCTCCATTACACAATATCAATGATAAATCATAAATACTCGCTCATCCGTATAAACACTTCTACACAATATATACCCGATAAATTACCATAAGCAGCCGTATCAATTTGGGCTAGCCACATCTAGAGACCGGTAGTCACGAAGTAGTATTTTTTTATGTGGTATAACACTTATTTTTTACCACTTGTGTATTATATTTTAACAACTAGTTTCGGAAGCTGCAGATGCTTCCATCTACGGGTTTGAATATAAACTGAGTTTATATACAAACCAGATGGAAACTAACCGTAACAATAAAATACTCAAGTGGTGAAAAAAAGCCTCCGTAGTGTATTGGTCAGCATGCCGGCTACCGTACTCGAGGTCTCGGGTTCGATTCCCAGGGTGCGGTCAAATAAATATAAGTGATTTTTCACTCTAATATTTAATCAATATTACCCTGGACTGGTACCTGAAGCGGAGGGCTGATCGCCTTTCCTTCGTGTGTTAGCGATTAAGAAAACACTGCGGTTAATAATAAAAATTTGGGTAACTTATATAGCGCCATTTTTGTAAAATACTACCTCAAGGGCTCAAGGGTTTATATGATGAAGTGCCCTATGCACCATTAGGTGCGGATGAGAGTTTAAAGAAGAAGGTAAAAACCAAGGGTTTTAATTTATAATTTCATTCGGGAAGAAATTTACTACGACTGTCGGCGCCATTTAAAATATTATATTAATTTCTTCTGAGAATAATTCTAACAGATGAGTTTGAAAGGTAAAAAAATCAATAATATTTGCTTCGTATAGCGCTCGGACATCGGTATATGTACAATCTATCATTGTTTGTGTACATTCATTACAGAACACTTGCGACAGCTGTGCATGTCAAACAAAGTGTTGTCGAGAAATTGTAGTTGCTGCAAACTAAAAAGCAATGCGAAGACGATTTAATAAAATAATAATAAAATAAAAAAATTGTATTAAGATGTATTTCGGCTCAACACAGGCCATGCCTAAAGAGCCGTAATACATATAGTAATAAAAATGTATGTATCTATGAAATAAATAAATAAATATAAATAAATAAAAAAATATCCTATTCCATCAAATGAATGATGATGAAACTTTAAAAAATGGCATTTTAATCCTGGACATTCAATCAAAATCACTTTTGAGTGATGAGACAAAACATTATGTAAAATAATGTGTTATAAATATCGCATTGCGTTAAAACGAAGCTTAAATATTACATGAAAAAATATATAACTCAATTCGTCATAATGTTGCATCTTCTGGCGTTTACTATAAAATTATGATCAAATAAAAAATTACTATACCAGGAAAATAACCAAAATAGAGGATATCATGGATTGCGTGGCAAAACTCAATTGGCAATGGGCAGGATATATTGCAAGACAGGACCCCACAAGATGGACCCCAAAATTTTTACGATGGAGACCTTCGGAGAACAAAAGATGTGTCGGAAGACCTCAAAAGAGATGGTCCGACGACATAGTTGCTGTGGGGGGTAGAAACTGGCTGCAAGCAGCAACCGACCGGAGGAAATGGAAAAAAGAGAAAGAAGCCTATATCCAGCAGTGGAGGACAGAGGGCTCATGAAGAAGGCAACCCAAAAATTCTGGTGTTTTTTTTCTTGTTTTTATTTATTACATTTTATATATATATATATTTATTTATATATTACAACTTTATACAGACAATAATATAACCAATTGTGTTTACTTGTCCGCCTCCGTAGTGTAATGGTCAGCACGCTCGGCTACCGTACTGGAGGTCCCGAGTTCGATTCCCTGGGGGGGTCAAATAAATAAGTGATATTTCACTGTAATATTTATTCAAAATTACCCTGGACTGGTACCTGAAGCGGAGGGGTGATCACCTTTCCTCATATGTTAACGATTAAGATAGCACCGCATTTATATGATGCGGTGCCCTATGCGCCATCGGGTGCATATAAGGGTTTTTTAAAAATTATTATAGTGTATAAAACACATGCAATATGTCCTGTATACAATGATTCATTCAATAAATTAATTGAATATCACCCCAGACTGGTAATTCAAGCATGTACACGTTGCCTTCGTGTAATTAACAATCAAGATAATGCGATGCTGTACCCTATGCATCATCGGATGCAGATTAAGGGTTAGAAGAAAAGTAGACAGGGAAATTTTAAAACATGCGGTTAATATTAAATTTATTAAATATGTTCCCATAAGAATTAGTAAAAGGTGGAAATGTATCCGCTAAAACAATACAAAGTGTCGGGTTATGGTCCCGTGGTTAGTGTTACGGACTCTTGAGTCAGAGTTTCCCGGTTCGAACCCACTCTACCACAATTTGATACCTATTTCTAATAATGAGCCGCTTAGGCTCACAGAAATAGTATGAAATTTAAGTATTTGCGTAAATAATAAAAACACAAATATTTATCTTTTTACTAAAAGTAAATAAATGTGTGTTTAATATAGCCGTCGATAATGAACAATGGAGTAATTTAGAAAAAATATCAAACATCATTTTTTTATTAATATTTCATAACAAGCGTGTAATTAATTTGATATTATTTTTTGACATCTCATCAAAGATGAAGAAGAATATGGAAGTCTGGGCATTTACGGGGCTTACGACCGTCATAGGCTGGTTTAAGTGATCACTTTACACACGTGTAACATTCACCAATTCTACCCATTATTGACAACCACACTACTCAAATTCTTGGAAGTTCTATATATATGAACCAATTTAGAAACCTTGTTCATGAATCACTAGAACTTCACTAGAGACATCCATTGGTGAGATGTAAAGAAGCTTTTTATTAAGCAGAAACTCTTATATTATCTGGTCAAATTATAAGCTTAATAATAAAAATGAAAATGGTATTTTCTGGCGTTTCTCATGTGTGTGATTATAATCCAGGATTCGGATCTCACATACTAATATAAGAGTTTCTGCTTAATAAAAAGCTTCTTTACATCTCACCAATGGATGTCTCTAGTGAAGTTCTAGTAATTCATGAACAAGGTTTCTAAATTGGTTCATATATATAGAACTTCCAAGAATTTGAGTAGTGTGGTTGTCAATAACGGGTAGAATTGGTGAATGTTACACGTGTGTAAAGTGATCACTTAAACCAGCCTATGACGGTCGTAAGCCCCGTAAATGCCCAGACTTCCATATTCTTCTTCATCTTTGATGAGATGTCAAAAAATAATATGAAAATAACTCCTGTAATTGGAGATAATCCAGATTTTGTAAACAAGTATTTGGACACACTCAAAATGTTGTAATTAATTTGAAATGTTAATTTGCAATTCAGAAGAAATTTACTTCTTATCAACAACAAAAATGGATTTCAAAAAATATGATATTCCGATGCAATAATAATAATATGAGGTTTTGTGCAAATCAATAAACCGATTCAAATATAAGAGACAAATATTTTTTTACCTTAATCATATTAAAAATCAACTTTGGGCGATGTATCGGAATTTTGTTGCAATATTTCGCACACAAAAACAACAAATGCGCAACGTTAGTGAAAGTAAACATAGAATTCACCACACATACACCCGACATCTTTGGTAAAAATTACACAAATGTCAATTGAACTTGTGCAATTTTGCGTAAATATTAAAAATATATTTGATTTAATGTTTTTTAGAGCCAGTCGTCAATACAAGATAGCGAGTGTTATTGGAGGAAACAAAGATACATTTGACAAAAGTGACCATTTATTTCGAGAGGAATTTATTATTTATATTTCTACGGAACAAACTATATTTTACTAAAAATGGTAGTTATCTTGTATAAACAGCATGCTGGAAGTGAGCAAATTGGGAAATTATTAAAGTATGCGTCAAAAAATATTTTCCATGTAACGGATAAAAGGCAATGACTCAACTTTGACAAGTGCGAATTTTGACATTTTAACAGTATAACAAAAAGAGTTTTATCGGTACGCCTTGTTGGGAAAACGAATTTATTTATAAAACAGGAGGACCACGGACGACAGGACCCGCGGAATCCGCGCTGACAGATCTTTAGCTATATTACCATATTTGTCACCTTATTCGTTACGGAACCATTAGCATCGAAGGATATGTGGCAAAAATGTCGCGACTCGGCGGTGAAGAGAGAGATCTGTCCGAGCTAAAAATACTCGATCGTGTGCAATGAGTGCCCCATTAGGCGTTTTTACCAAGCGGAGCCCTAGATGGATTGCCCACCTATTTTTATAGCGAAATATTGAAATCGATGTTTACCTTACGTCTCCAATCAGTGTAATCTTTCCTATCGCAGAATCGAGACTGCTATCGTTTCCGGCGGTGTAGTTGGCGATTGATCCTCTGAAAAAGGACCAAAAATCCAAGCGCACTAATTAATTTAGTTTATTTCTCAAAACTTAATTATTACGACGGCTCCCAGGTAATTTTCTGCGAGATACTATACATTTGTTTCATGTACGATGGCCTATTCTTTTACAAGTTCAGTTCGTGTAATTCCATAGACAAAGGCATAGTTCTCGTCTGGCTTTATTTTTGTGTATTGGCACCTCTGCTTATCTCAGCTATGTTCCAAAACGATAAAATGACCCAATTTTGATCAAATTTTTGACTTCTATAAAAAAAATTGTGATTCGTAATTGATTTGGTTAAGTTGTATCAACTGATATAGGTAAACCCATTATCCAAGTAGGAGAAGTTCAGACTTTATTCCTTTCTGATTCGATTTAATCAAACATAGCGGTTTTATCAGCAATAAAAAACGAATCCTGGAAACATGGTTAAAACTTGACCTTGAAAAAATGGACTTCAATTTTTGACTTATATTATTAAAGTGATAGATGCTGATATTCATAAGTATCGCCTAAGCCGCAGTTATAATTTAATTATTGAACATTTATTTTTAAGACTTGTTTATATTACATTAAGTTTTGTACTGACATTTATTGGTGGAACTACATTTTATATGATAAAACAACCAGTATAAAGCTTTTCTCAGATTTACTTTTATGACTAGTGACCGGGTTTCATCATTACCGACAAGTGTTATAATGTCAGAAACGACGAAACTTAGTCACGGTCAGTTAAATAAAAGTGGAAAGGGCTATGCAGTTGTTTCATTATACCTACTCTTCTATTCAGTAAGGGATATTTTTTCATTCAAGGTGCTATTTTTTAAAACAAATATGTGTATTACAGATTTAAATATGTTACAAATATTTTTACGCATGTCAGAAATTAACTGAGTATTGTGAGAAATATGCAGTACCGACTCATCTAAACTAGACCTAAGGGCGCGTTGTTTACTATTATGTTGGTTACGGACGCAATACCGAATTGCAAACCTAGAAGGCACTGGTTGAATATTTTTTGAACTTGACATTCTTTTATATTCCTTCTCTTTCTAGTTAACGACTTTCGTATATATTTGTTTCATTTTTTATATTTACGAATGAACGTAGCTACATTAACCATTCGAAATTAGCACTGACGTGACTTGACTCGCTGGTTCTGTTGGTTTCCTGCAGCTTTTACTTTGCGCACGACGATTTTTATTGTTGTGGGACTAAATACATTTCATTTAATTTAATTTGTATTTACATCGATCCGAAATAATGTGATAATGTAAAGTGGGCCAGCTTTTGTTTTTGTTTTTATTTATTATTATTTAACTTCTTTTGTTTTCCCTTCAATCTAAAATTATTCTATAAATCTATTTTTTGTGTAAAACCCTAATACTTTCATTTATATAACTAGAACATTAAGTTAGAATCGCTGAAATTCGTATAAAAATCAAACGGAATAATAAACAATGTGAAGGAAAATAGTACACATATTTCCAAATTTATAATGAAATTCAAATTCCTCATCATCCCATTTTTTTTTCAATTATAATTAGCTAAATAACCATCTCGCCGCTTCTCCGCAGGAATAGGCAAAGATAGAATGCCACATCACTATGACTTTGCAAACATTCTTCGCCTCTTCCTCATTCACGCATCTCCTCATACATAATAATAAATAAATAATAAAACCCTTATCCGCACCCCAATGGTGCATAGGGCACTGTGTCTTATAAACGCAGTGTTATCATGATCGTTTTATTTATGAAGGAAAGGTGATCAGCCCTCCGCTTCAGGTACCAGTCCATGGTAATATTGAATAAATATTACAGTGAAAAAATCACTTATATTTATTCTTACCCCCCTTGGGAATCGAACCCGGGACCTCCAGAACGGTAGCCGAGCGTGCTGACCATTACACTACGGAGGCGGACATACATACCTCATACATACCCGCAGATTATTCAAACCTGGCCACATCCGAGTATTTGAAATACTCGATCATGCCGAATTCCTCTGTTTATTACTAACCACATTCGCCTCATAAATCATAACTATCTCAATTGGTGAAACTAGAAGTATAAAATACCGTTATAATTATCTGCAAACAGACAGTTGAAAACCAATGATAAATGTTATTATTTAGAATGGCCCATGAAATATTTCTCATATTTCAACATGTCACTCACTCCTTTCAAGAACGTCATAAATCAAAAATTGACAATTTTCAGTTGTGCATGTTTTCGGAATGTCCAGAAAATGTACTATATCCCAGCAAAAGAGGCATATTTTCAACTTAATATTTACCCGCTACAGGGCAGAAAGTTTTGTTTTTGCATTTTGAAGAAAAGGTATTGTTTAATTATTTTTTTTAATGTACTAAATATTTTTCAAATGGAGAAAAAACCTTCAGGTTTTATCTTAAAAGATCTGTTGCATAGTAAAAAATTCAATAAGTGGCTCGATATTTAATTTTAATACATTGTACATATTATATTTTTAAACTTAAAAAACGTTCTCCTGAAAAATCAAGTTTTTTGATTTATGACGTTCTTGAAAGGAGTGAGTGATGTGTAAAAAGTTTCCCAGGGGGGGGGGTGAAAACATATATTAGTGATTTTACCGTAACGTAACACGTTAAATGCGAGCATTCAGGCAGTCAGTACTGCGAGCCGAGCGCTCCATCCATAGTTTCGGATGCTCGCCGCGAGCAATGTTACAACGAAATGTGGAGGTCAGTCTCCACCATAATATTTGTTTAATATTACTCTGGACTGGTCCCTCAAGCGCAGGAGTGCCTTGCCTTTATGTATGTTACAATCAACAGCACACTGCCTCAATATGATACAGTGCCCTACACACCATTGGGTACGGATAAGGTTTAGAAGAAGTGTAAAAAGGTTGGAAACCACTGATATTACCCTATTCACCAATACTGAATATCTCATTTGCTTTTTTTTTTATTTATTAGGTGTTTGTGTAATTGTAAGTGGGAGTAATTACATGTTATATTAAATATGTCATCTTCAATTATTAAACGATAATTTATTATCTAAATGGTTTGTTACTTGGTTACATACCTGTTATTGTAATAAAAAATTAATGATGTTTGAAATAATAAATAAGTGATGTCATAATTGAGTCGGGTGTTGGAAATGTCACAACTGATTTAAAATTGTTATTAAAATAATACAACTGTTTTAACGCGTTTTACGCCCGCGACTGCTGGTGATGGATTTGATAATTATGTACATATAGTTAAGACCTTAACAGAGATTGGTACATAATATTCATATAATAATAATAAAATAATAATAAATATTAACAGAGATTGGTACATAATATTCATATAAAAATATTAAATATGTAATTCCTTCTTTTCTGCCTTTGAAAAGAGGCCGGCGCAGAAGGTAAAAATACCCTTCCAGTCCTTAAGCATCAATCGACCGAACGGGTAGAAATACCTTTCCCGTCCATATTGTGTTGAAATATAACTTCATGTTTTTTTTACCATCTCTACTATCTACTTGAAGTAGTAAAGCACTTGGAAGTGAGTAAAACAAATTTTCTTGTAACCTTGACAGTAAAACAATGGTTAAATCATAGCATGGCAGGTTGCCAAATTTTTTTCTGTAGCCTAACTGCTGAGAAGTGAATGCACTGCTGTACGTTGTCCTATTTACACAAAATATACCATCATAACTCAATGACAAACAGTAATCAAAAATTAAACTTTGGTGACTTAGGTGAAAAATTTACTTTTATTATCGCAGGTTTTTCTTTCGCAAATTTAGGCACCTGAAGCATCTGATGCAATTACTTCTTCTTCAAACCTTCATCCACACTCGATGTCGCCTAGGGCACTGCATCATATAAACGCAGTGTTATCTTGATCATTAACACATGTAGGAAAGGTGATCAGCCCTCCGCTTCAGGGTAATATTATCCAGAGTAATATTGAATAAATATTAGAATGAAAAAATCACTCAATGAGGATGTGAGGAGAATAACCCAACAGCCCCTCATACTAGTCCTGAAGAGAAGAAGATGTACATGTCCTTAGAATGCCACCTGAGAGCATTAACCCCTCACGTCTCTTCTTCCAACCCCGAGGATTCCAGCGCCCCGGAAGGCCGCTGACGACCATTCACCGACTATACTCAGCGGAACTTCGGGATGCCGGACTGGGCTGGGAGGAAGCCAAGGAGGTAGCGTGTGACAGAGTGACTTGGAGACGTCTCCTGTTAGCCATATGCTCCACCTTGGGAGTGAACATGGAAAAAAAGAAACCCAATGTAGTTTACTAAGCAACATTAGGTACAGATAAGATTTAAAAAGTGGAAGAAAATTTTAGAGTAGAAATATTTAATTTATTATTTTCTAAATATATATATATAATATTTATTACACAATAAATAATATATAAAATACACAGCTTAACAAGGCGTTTGATTCCATAAATTTCTTAAGAAAATACAAATCCAAAGGCAGTTTCCATTAACAAAGCACCATTTTGCAGTCCATCAGGTAAACAACTCCAATTTAAGCATCATCTGAAACATAAATCACTATCTCTTCAGTCTGGACATTCAAATAAACTAATAGTTGAGTGGATCTGTGTGAGAAAATCAATTTAGTATTTCATATCAGATAATTCAGTGAATTCGTGTAATAAAAATCACTGTGTACATTCATATTTAAAGTAAGAACTTTTTTGTCTTCCCGCAAAGCCTCTATTAAAGGCTTGTCTGCAGTAGGATAGTAAGGATAGGGAAGGTAAATGAGAAAAATATACCACAAACACCCAGACCAATTCTCTCTAAGTACTTAACATGTTGACTGCCACGGCAATTTTCAGAATTCCGGTCTAAAAAACCAATTTCATTTAATCATATTATATTATTAAAAACTCTAATTATAGTACCGTATAACGGGGCTACTTGAACTTTGATGTGTTACTTGAGCCCAGTACAAAAGAATTATTAAGATCTGTATTTGGTCTACAATAATGAACGTATCTACATGATTCATTGTTTCCCTGACATATTGTCACGATACGTTCATTATTGACCAAATACAGATTTAATTTTTTTTTGTACTGGGCTCAAGTAACACATCAAAGTTCAAGCCGCCCCGTTCTACGGTACATAATTATATTTTCTGTTCATTTATTAATAAAATTTTCTGTTTATGTAAGCCAGCATTGATTTTTTATTCTCTTCCCAGAAGCCATTTCTCCATATTAGCACTGATATACTAGGAATTTTATCGTTGCTACACGAATATGATAAGTAAACACAGTACGAGATAACTCGTGGTCGGTGTTAGGACGCCGCTAGGGCAAATAAGGCGATCTGCGAGTTATCTCGTAGTTGGCAGTCAACGTGTTAATCAAGAATAATCTTGGTCATAAATTATATAATAATAATAAAACCCTTATCCGCACCCCAATGATGCATAGGGCACTGTGTCATATAAACGCAGTGTTATCTTGATCGTTTACACATGAAGGAAAGGTGATCAGGCCTCCGCTTCAGGTACCAGTCCATGGTAGTATTGAATAAATATTACAGTGAATAAATCACTTTACCCCCCTTGGGAATCGAACCCGGGACCTCCAGAACGGTAGCCGAGCGTGCTGACCATTACACTACGGAGGCGGACAAATTATATAAAGGCAAGGGTAAATTATATGAAGTCTTATGCATCAGACATGAATTAATCCGGGGTGATTAAACGATTGAATTTGGGACTCAATGCAGCGCATTGTAGTCATTAGCAATGACTACGCAGGTAAATATTGAGATCTTGGAAAGATATTGAAATACTAACCAGAGGTTTTAAAAAGGTAGGGTATGAGATCTGCGACCTTGAGATCAGGAAGGAAGCTACCAAAGAATACTTCTTCCAAGGTATCCCCGGAGAAGGAGCGGAGAGGCAGCAGCTGCAGCAGCAGAGTAGCACACCTGCAAATGGAAAACAGATTTCAATTGATAGCGAGCACTGTTTAGAAACATAACCAGAAATATTACTGTAAAATTCAACAGAGCAAAATTATAGTTGTTTCCGTCACTTCTATTTGTCACTTCTGATTTTTTTTAAACTGTTAACCAAGGTGACAAATGGCACTATAGAAATGAAATATGATTCCATAAAAAGGAATTAGACACCATAATTTAATTTTTTTCCAATTTTTATATATTTCCATATTAAATTCCATACATATGAAATGCATAAAAATGTAGAAAACGGTACTAGTACAGTCTCGCTCTAGGACATTTAACATATTTATCCATTTTCAGTTGGCAAAACCAACCTTATTTAAAATTCACGCTGTTATTTCATAGTTTTTCAGGTAGGTACTAAGCTCAATGAATAAATTGTCTTCGATTTGTCTATTGGGAACAATGAGTACCATTTTCAAATGGATTGTGAAGAAAAAACAGATAAAGGAACACAAAAATACACACATAGAAGATAGCTGTGTGTGTGTATCCCTTTCTACATTGCAACATGTATATTTTCATTCCATTTAGTTGGCAAAACTGGAGAACCAGTTTCAAATAATATTCAAGTACAGTACAATACTGTAGTTACTGGAGTTTTATATTTACCTGTCATCTTCGTCAGATGAACTATTCTGTTGCACGTAATTCCTCAGGGATTGAACACATTTTTGTTTGTGGTGTAGCAATTTCTTACGCCACTGGACGGGATAAATATCTGGAAAAATAGCACATAAGTATTAAGAATAAAGGTTGATACTTATTAAAAGATAAAGAGAGCATTTTGTTTATATACAAGGGCCTATTGACAAACACAAAATGACAAACATACAAAATTGAATGCCTTTGGGCAAAAGAGGTTTTTATTTATTTATTTAAACTTTACGTACAGAAAATAAATTTATTTCAACATTTATAACATTTACTTCCTAAAAATAATAATAGATCTAGCCAAAGAACGAATAATTTATTAGAAATCCCTTTTTGCAAATCCAGACTCGCGCAAAGACATTCATTTTTCATAGCTCCAAAACGGTTTAATTTATTCCACAAAGACTATATGCTAGATGTTAATAACCTAAGTTTGTTTCGATTTAAAATTTTGCTTAGATTATTTATTGCAGAGACAGATTTAGGTTCATTTTTCTTGTAGACGTATCACTCATGAAGTATATGCTTGCTAACTTTTTACTTTACTTTATTTTATTTTTGTTTTCTGCTAGTCAAGTATTTTGTATATTATATTAACACTTTTATTCTTTTAGCCTCCGTAGTGTAATGGTCAGCGCGCTCGGCTACCGTTCTGGAGGTCCCGGGTTCGATTCCCAGAGGTGGGTCTAATAAATATAAGTGATTTTATCA
>NW_028281044.1:642500-745000 GCF_059751285.1 Brachycentrus maculatus | reverse complement strand
GTGTTTGAAAATTCGCTCACTCCTTTTAAGAACGTCATAAATCAAAAAACTTGATTTTTCAGGAGAACGTTTTTAAAATTTAAACACATAATACAATGTATTAAAAATAAGTATCAAGCCACTTATTGAACTTTTTACTGTGCAACAGATCTTTTTAGGTAAAACCTAAAGGTTTTTTTTTCCATTTGAAAAATATTTAATATATTTAAAAAAAAATAATTAAACAACACCTTTTCTTCAAAATGCAAAAACAACACTTTCTGCCCTGTAGCGGGTAAATATTATATTAAAAATATGCCTCTTTAGCTAGGATATATGTAGTACATTTTCTGGGCATTCCGAAAACATGCACAACTAAAAAATGACGCTTTTTGATTTATGACGTTCTTGAAAGGAGTGAGCGAATTATGCGGAATGCATCGAAACACGTGTCACAATAAATTTTACAAAAAAGTCATATTTACTAAGTAAAATATCAATTTAAAAAAAGAGTTTTGTATAATTTCACACGACTAGTTAAAAAAACTACAGATGTTTTCATCGACAGGTGATCACAAAAACTAATTAGCTTAAAAATCATTCAGGTATTATGTGGGGTAATAACTAGAGGGGGGGGGGATAAGGGGTGCGACTTGGTTTAATGAGAACCATCGACAATAAAGGTGATAAATTTTGGAAATTTTCCATTAGTTATTACCCCACCTACCTCTACCTGGATGATTTTTTTGCTAGTTAGTTTTTGTGATCACCTGTTGATAAAAACATCTGCAGTTTTCAAAACTAGTCGTGTCAAATGAAATAAAACTCAAAAAGCGGTATAATGCAAGCGTTTAATTTTTTAATAACTTATTAACTATTGCATCGCATTGTTGCAATGTGATCTTGATCGTGTCTTTATTTTAATGCCTGATTATTCGACATTACATATACAGAGAGAATCATTATTTTATGAATCGCAGTACGTTTCTGCATTAGTATTTTTTTCTTATAAAATTCTAAAGGTGATTCGTATAATTTAAGTTCTACCGTATGTTTCCTTAATGTTTTTCGCAGATACTATGTGGCACATTTTAAAAAAAACTTTATAAAATAAAACTAAATATTTTGCTTTTAACCACTTTCCTATTGGTACTTTTCTCAAACCGGTTTCGACAAGAACCTTGTCATCATCAGGGTTAATCAGGGTTAATCAAGGTTCTTGTCAAAACCGGTTGGAGAAAGGTACCAACAAAAAGTGGTTCAAAACAAAGTTCAGTCGAACTCGGTTATAACGTGGATGAAGGGACCGACTGAATTTGCTTGTTATATCCGAGAAAATGTTTTTTTTTAAACATACCAACCGCATGAAGTATGTTATCTGGAATGGTCACATAACACAATATGTCGCAATTGTAACCAAATTCATACAATTCACCCATTACACACATCGCGCACTCCTTTCAAGAACGTCATAAATCAAAAAACTTGATTTTTCAGGAGAACGTTTTTAAAGTTTAAAAAGAAATCACAATGTATTAAAAATAAACATCAAGCCACTTATTGAACTTTTTACTGTGCAACAGATCTTTTTAGGTAAAACCTGAAGGTTTTTTCTCCATTTGAAAAATATTTATTATATTTAAAAAAATAATTAAACAATACCTTTTCATCAAAATGCAAAAACAACATTTTCTGCCCTGTAGCGGGTAAATATTAAGTTAAAAATATGCCGCTTTTGCTGGTATATAGTACATTTTCTGGGCATTCCGAAAACATGCACAACTCAAAATTCACGATTTTTGATTTATGACGTTCTTGAAAGGAGTGAGCGACATGTTAAATTTATCTATCAATTCCGTTTTTCTATAAAAATTGGAAAATCCTGTGCTTCTTTGAGTACAAAACCATTGTAGCAGTTTTATCAAAATATCGTACGATCACGTTCCTATTTTTTTCGAGTCCGTGATGTTCTTTTTAAATACAGATAAAAATACAATGTTGATACTGAGAATTATGAAAACTTTAATACACTTTTAACATTTTTCGCGCCATGTACTATTTGGCGAGTAATTTCCACCTTTTCACGAATTGAGACACTTTTTATTATTAGTAGATATGATGATAATTCGAGGGTTTGTTTTTAACTGACCTGCTCTAGAATTGATTTGACATTCCCCACCTCGTTATGTTTATTATGCAATATCCACAGTAAGCATAGAAGATACAAAAATATGAAAACTACCGTAAAAAATCCGAAACAAGCATGACGTTCATAAACTAAAAAAAAGTTATTTATTGTACTAAGTAGGTCCCTACAGACATGCGATTTGCAACATGCAATTTAAACCCATATGCGTGAAACCTTTTTTTAAAATTGTCGGTGACAACACCATTTCAGTACTGTCATAAACGTAATCCGATCCCGGCGGCATCGGTCTAATGACCCGGTCGGATTTTATTGCGTAAGGTTAAAAATATTTTAAAACATTAAAATATTTAAAACATTAAAAAAAAAGACGATCTCTTTTTGCTCGATATAGCCGAGAAGTTGCTCGTTATAACCGTTTATAAATGTATGGAAAAAATCAAAAACCAAAATGTCAACAAATGTTTCCTCGTTATATCAGAGATCTCGCTATATCCGTGCTCGTAATAACCAAGTTCGACTGTAGCTTTATTTATTGTGTTTACAGTGAAGGGATTATATATAGGTCATCGATTGTCGTTTTTTTCTCTGAATATGTGTTCTACAGGTTGTTGGGCCAAAATGGATCGACTCTCTGCTTCTACCGGCATTCGACTAACGACTACTCATCCGCGATCAGTTGTGATGTTTTATCTTGTGGTTGCAGACTGTCAGGAGAGCGCCCGTTGTTCGGACGGCGGCAATGTAAACACGGACGGCGCGCGGCGGCGGGCGCCGGAGCGGCGCCCCGGAGGGCCCCCGCCGGCCCAGACCCCGGCGCCGGCCCCGCCCTGCTTCCCGTGAGTCGCCATCACCCCACGGGGCCCCCACCGACCTGCCTGACTCGCTTGCACGGTCCCGTCCCGTCTACGATTCCTGTTTTACCGACCGAACTGTCAAACGTCACAAACGAGAAAAATCAACAATTTTTACCGAGACATTCAGCGATTGCCGCTTATTCTATCATATATTTGCGCAGTTTTCCGTCTTAAACTCTCTGAAAACGTTTATAAACGCTACTCAGACCCGATTTCCACAAAATTGTCTCTTATTTTCACAGGTAAACTGTCAAATGTACCATTGAATCCCTTATTTTTATATAAAAAGATCAGTTCAACGACACTTTGTATGTTAATTCGAACATTTTTGTGTTTTTTCAACCAATTTTGAATGGTTTCTTCCAATGCCACCTTGAAGCTGCCCCAAAAAATTACATATTTTTTTACGAAAATCGCTCTTCTATTCCCCAGGTAAACTGTCAAATGTACCATTGAATCCCTTATTTTCATATAAAAAGATCAGTTCAACGACACTTTGTATGTGTTTATTCGAACATTTCCACGTTTTTGCAACCAATTTTGAATTGTTTTTTCCAATGCCACCTTCTTTTTAACGGCTTTTTACCCTTCTTGAGTGTTCTAGCCAGTGTCGAGTTATTCCAATGCCACCTTGACGTTGGCCATGATCGCCTCAAAAGCTTACAATTTTTTTTACGCTTCTGCCCCTAAATTTGCCGCCCAGTGCTGTTTATTCCCTTTCTCAACAGCGATATACTCGATTTTTCTCCAAACAAGTCTGTTGAATCCCGTCTTCTATGCATTATTTCGACATCATCCCTATAGGCTTTATTTTCAGGCCTTTTTATGTGCAATAATTGTCCTCCGTATCTAGGCAGAGGTCGGTAATCAGGTAAAGAGTCCTTTAAATGTTATTCCTTCCATCCTGGAACGTTAAAATCCAACCGTCTTCTAGAACTGCATTCTAGAATGTTGCGGCACTCGCAACACTCTAAATAACCAGTAAAATATACATCAACCCTTTGCTCTTTCTGGCGACACTGAGGTGTGAAATGCCATCAGAGAATTTGAGGTTAACTGTCCACTTTTCAATGCTGTAATCACCAAACTGGCTCTATCCAAATTGCAGCCATCTTGTTATGTTAACTTAACGTGCTGTTAATTAAATAATCCAACCGGTTGTCAATTTAACGTTCCGAACATCATGTTATACGCTGTTGTTAACTTTGACGCTGGTTGTTATTTAAAAAAAAGATCTATGTAAGTTCCGTGTGCAAATAAAATTTTTAAAGCTCTGTCAAAACATGATGAAACAGACGCAAATTTTTAAATTTTTAAAAATATCGGACCTTCCGATGCTGTTAGCATTTTTCTGCATTGTTATAATGAATATCGTAGCTTCCTCTGATGCTTTGAAAATGATTTAAAATGAAACTTGTTTTGAACACGCTGGTAGCATTTTTCTGAGTCATTATATCATGGGTACTTGCATACTGTGCCAACATTTTGAACTTACTGAAATATGGTCTAAAATGTTGACAAAATGTGCCAATGACAACATGATTTTTCAGATAAAAGTTATTAGTTCTTGAACGGTTGTAAAATGTAAAGAAGTTTACTTTTTGAATCATTAGTAAGCCCTGATGGATGCTGCAATATGTAATGTCTTAAAAAGTGCTTCATTCTCGGTTTTATCATGTTTTAACGGGAGGTATAAAGATTTTACGGCTACTGGAACATTGCATTGGTCAAGAATGTTAGTTATTGAACTGTTGTAGAATGATAGCTGGCGATAGAGCCGATTGTTTGGTGTTTCACTTATTTGTTTTGGTTGCGATCTCCCCGAATGTGTTCCCGAGCATTTCTGTATGCCGCTAGAGATTCAAGTGACTCCAAACGCTTCCCCTCCCCTCCCTCCCTCCCGCTGACATCCATAGTTGCCAATGTTTACATTGCCGCCAGGTAAAGGGAGTTCTATTATTTTGTTACGCTTTTTAATCCATAGATGGCAGACCTGCATCTAGAAGACATCATCGAAGCTGATCATTTATTTTGAATTGTTACTGTACCATTGTAAATAGTTTTAGATGGTTTGTTTTATATTTAAAGGTGACCCATTTTTGAAAGATTGCAACATGTCTACTGTAACTAGGAAAGAACTAAAGCTATAAGGTAGTATGCAAGTCCTCGGCAGATTTTTAGTCTACAATACTGAACGCTGATCATTTATGTGGTAATAATAAAAGTATGGGATAATTTATACGACGAAAATTATACTAATTTGTACGCCTTGTAGCCTGATTTTGAGAGGGATTAGCCTCCTGTGATCTCAATTCCTAGCTGTCAATCCATATCTTTAGCGGTCTGCCTGGGAGCTTCCTTGGATTTGGCCGTGCAGTTCAATGTGGGGGAGTCTGGATGGTTCCATTCTCCTCAAACATGGAAAATTTTTCATAAAGTACTACTTCAAGGGCACTTCGCATTAGTATTATATGATACATTGTATATTTTTGGGCTCCTAAGTAATAATAAATGTCAAGGCATAGATTTACATTCCGTTGGGTACAGTGTCAGATTGCCTGGTTAAATTAGTCACATTTGGTAGATCTGGCTCGGATCAATTAGGGTCGAATGGTTATCCAATACGCTTTTGAGTTAACAGGAAGTTTTCATCCTGATGACTGCAATCGGTTTTAATTTGATCCAGTTTTTGCTGATTCATTCATTTAGCAAGTGTCAACATCATTCGTCACAAATTTTTAGGATTCGGGGGCCTCTTAACACATAAAAAAATATACAGTAACATAGATACTCAATATTTTTTGGTAATTATTGAAAAACTTGGGATTTTATTAACAAAACTAAAACAAACATGATCAATTTAAAGTCAATTTTGTCTCTATTCAAGTATGTTAGCAATCGACAACGATTGTGATGCCCTTTATCAGCAAATATCAAGTAAATATAAACATTACTTCAAAAAAATTAACATATTCGCATTCTGACACAAAGTTATCTTTTTTTATTATTGTTATTTAGTGCTATTTTCTTGCTTGAATGGGGACAATACGTTGCAATCATTTGTAAGATGATGCCAGTTGTCGTTTTAGCAGTATGCCGTCTTAAGAAGTTAGGCCCCTAAGATTTTATAGGGTCTAACGCTGCCTATAAAATGCTAATAATAATAAATGCTAATCTTCGAAAGACAGTTGTTTTCGGTTCCTTCATTGCTTTAGAGCTTTTAATACAACGAATACAACTCCGAGTGAAACATGTGAAGAATATTAAAATCTAGTTTTTTCAAAAAATCTATGTATATGATGTTAAAGACATATCGCTCACTCCTTTCAAGAACGTCATAAATCAAAAAACGTCAATTTTCAGTTGTACATGTTTTCGGAATGCCCAGAAAATATACTATATCCCTGCAAAAGAGGCAAATTTTTTACTTAATATTTACCCGCTACAGGGCAAAAATGTTGTTTTTGCATTTTGAAGAAAAGGTATTGTTTAATAATTTTTTTAAACATACTAAATATTTTTCAAATGCAGAAAAAACCTTCAGGTTTCTGTTGTACAGTAAAAAGTTCAATAAGTGGCTTGATATTTATTTTTAATACATTGTGTTATATTTTTAAACTTTAAAAACATTTTCCTGAAAAATCAAGTTTTTTGATTTATGACGTTCTTGAAAGGAGTGAGCGATATATTTAAAAATACAGTAAGAGCTGTTTATAACGCGTCTTTTACAACGGGAATAAGGTTAAATCACGGGTCTTTTTCTTACTATTTTTGTTTTAATACGCTTTTAAGAAATGGATATTTTTTTATAAAAATATGATAAATACCTTATATATTCTTACACATATTCAGATACTCTTATTAATGATTTTTTTCCAATGGTTTAAGATGTTAGAGACTTTTAACATTATATATTTATTCATATTTATATAATAATTATTTATTCACTACACAGCCATTTAAAAAATTGAATAAATATTGAAATTTGATATTCAATTTGTGACAAATTGCTTATCCATTTGACTGAGGAGTCTTAGTAAAGTTTTTAGAGTTCTTAGAGTTTTTATTTTTAATTTTTGATAATAAAATAATGCATTATTGCAAGGCATTGCATAATAATATTTTCCAGTTTTCATGACATTTTTTTATATAATGTTTAAGCTAAAGGTGGGAACTTCCTCCGGAGCATTTCGTCGTAACGTAACATTCGCGGCGAGCATCCGAAATCGGTTGAAGTACTCGGAACTAGCTCGGCTCGCTGCACTGACTATACGAATGCTCGCATTGTAACGTCTTACGTTATGACAAAATGACTCCAGTCAGTCCCCACCATAAGAGAACTTTGAATTACTTTTAAAAGTGGTCTTAGATATACAAAGGTTTTCCATATAGTATTTTGTTTATATTAGATTTAAATGTTGCAATGGCTGGTCAAATTAAATGTTGTCAGTAAAATTGTTGCATGCTGAAAATTTCTTTTAATTCATAGTTTAATAGTATGTGTCATAGCCGTTATTGAAAACTGTATTATACAAAGTTTATTTAAAAAAAATTAAGTCATTAAATTAATATATAATGGTTTTCGTTTTTATTATTTCATTTAGTTAAAAATTACAATTTAAAAATAATTTTTGTTCAACTACTAGAGCCATCTGTGTAATTTTTTGATACTTAAATGTTACCTATGCAAACAGTTTCTGCTATCTTTATCTGATATTTTTTTATTATTGTTTTTATTCATAATTCTCTTGCTATGATTTCTTATTCAGTTGAAAATAAATTTTTGATATTATTTTCTCACATAAAGCATTCTGTGCATTTTTATTATAAAAATACATAAAACTATTCTAAAGTGCAAAGGCAAATAGCTGCAAGTTAAAAATAGTAGTTTTGAGATAAACAAGTTTAAAGTTAACTTATAATGACGCTTTTTGCCAACACATGTCGCTCACTCCTTTCAACAACGTCATAAATCAAAAAACTTGATTTTTCAGGAGACTGTTTTTTAAGTTTAAAAATATAATACAATGTATTAATAATAAATATCAAGCCACTTTTTACTGTGCAACAGATCTTTTTAGGTAAAACTTGAATGTTTTTTCTCCATTTGAAAAATATTTAGTATATTTAAAAAAATAATTAAACAATACGTTTTCTTCAAAATGCATAAACAACACTTTCTGCCCTGTAGCGGGTAAATATTAAGTTAAAAATATGCCTCTTTTGCTGAGATATAGTGCATTTTCTGGGCATTCCGAAAACATGTACAACTGAAAATTGACAATTTTTATTTATGACGTTCTTGAAAGGAGTGAGCGGTATTACAAATATACAAGTCTTCAGACTCTTATCCGCATAAATGAATTCATAAGGCACTACATCTTTTTGATGCAGTGTTATCTAGATCGTTACGTCATTGGAGGCAAGGTCATCAGCCTGCGCTTCAGGTACCAAAATACTAGTCCAGTGATATTTAATAAATATTATAGTGAAAAATCGCTCTTATTTATTCTGACTCCCTTTTGGGATTTGATTTGATTCTTAAAATAATTTAATTTTTTTTGTTGTTGTTGAAAATCTAAATTAAATATAAAATGAGTATAATTAAAATGTAACTTTGTTTTAAAATCACTTTAAATATTTTATTATCATAACCCCTTATTTACACCCAATGGTGCATAGGGCACTGCATCGTATTGACGCAGTGTCATCTTGATTGTTAGTTGCATGAAGGCAAGGTGATCATTCCTGCGCTTCAGGGACCGGTCCAGGGTTATATTAAATAAATATTACAGTGTAAAATCACAAGTATTAATTTTCACCCCCCCTGGGAATCGAACCAGGGACCTCCAGCATGGTAACTACACACGCTAACCATTCTACCACGGAGACGGACAAAATTCAAATTTTATTAAAACAAAATTATAATGTCTACCGGTTAGCTTCAAACCGGTAGGCATTATAATTAAGTTATAATAAAATATTTATAGTGATTTTAAAACAAAGTTACATTTTAATGATAAAATGGAAAATCACAAAGTTAGTGCTTCAAATATAAATGATGTAAAGTGAATAATTTGATTAGTCATCTTAGTTTAATACAGTAGGCACTTGCTTTGCTAGGATAGGTAAATTAATAGCAATAATAATAATACAAATATAAAAAAATGGAAAAATAGAAAGGAGAAAGCATACATTTCTAATTTGTTGTAAATTCTTATCAAGAAGCTTGCTGTCTGCCGTGGCCAATGTTTGTATTGCGTATATTTCTTCTACATTCAACAGATGACGCTACCGTTGCGATAAAAAAATTATTAAAAAAAAACACATTTTTACCTGTCATAGCACAAAAGACCATGCGTGTATATGAATGCAACGATGTAAATAAATTTCAGAACAGTCTGTGAATACCTTTAGGAGATTTAAATTTTTTATTTATAAACATGATTCGTTCATATATTTTACTTATCTTGGATAATCCGATCTCGGTGAATTGAGAGTTTATTTAAATAATTAAGATACTTTGAAAATATCATTACAAAACCCTCAAATCTCACCGTTAATTTTTGTATTATAATTTATGGATATAATTTTATATGTTTTATTTAATTATTTATTTTTAATCTATACCAGGGGTCGGCAACCTCTTGGACAAAAAGAGCTTGAGTAGCAAAACGGTTTGGAAATTTTCGGGGAGCCAATTTTTAATTTACAATAATTTGATTTATTGGATTTTTAAAGGAACCTACACTTTTTTTTTAAGTAATAGATTTTTAATCAGAGAGCCTTTTATTGGCATATTGGACATGAAAAGGTTTTAAACTAGTGTGGTATTTCAAAGGCTGTTTACTTTTTACAAAGAGAAAGGTTTTATGGGGGCTAATAACGCTCACTCTTTTCAAGAACGTCACAAATCAAAAACCTTGATTTTTCAGGAGAACGTTTTAAAAGTTTAAAAATATAACACAATGTATTAAAAATAAATATCAAGCCACTTCTTGAACTTTTTAATGTGCAACAGATCTTTTTAGGTAAAACCCGAAGTTTTTTTCTCCATTTGAAAATTATTTAGTATATTAAAAAAAATAATTAAACAATACCTTTTCTTCAAAATGCAAAAATAACATTTTCTGCCTTGTAGCGGGTAAATATTAAGTTAAAAATATGCCTCTTTTGCTGGGATATAGTACATTTTCTGGGCATTCCGAAAACATGTACAACTGAATATTGACAATTTTTGATTTATGACGTTCTTGAAAGGAGTGAGCGATATGTGCTTTAACGGCACCATCCCTCCTTACCCAACCAAACTAAAAATGACTATGCAGAGTAAAAATTTAAATAAAAAAATCTGTACAAAATACCTTTTCAATTTGACACACCAATAGCGTAAAGAGCCACATGCTGCCGACCTCTGTCCTATACATATGTTTTCAAATGCAAAATTTACTAATAACTGTTTTTTCTTTTGTTATAGCGGCTCAGATTCCTCAACGTGGCAGTGAGTATCACATTATATCATATTTAATCATATTAAATCATATTTATATTCCGCTTACGTGGTGCAATGGTTAGCGTGTTTAGCTACCGTGCCGGAGGTCCCGGGTTCGATTCCCAGGGGGAGTGCCATTTACACTCTAATACTTAATTTAATTTAATGTTATCCTGGACTGGTCCCTGAAGGGCAGGAGTGATCAACTTGCCTTCATGTAAGTAACAATACTGTGTCAATACAATACAGTGCCCTATGCACCATTGGGTGCAGATAGGGGTTAGAAGAAGAAGAATATTCAATAAGTGGAACCTTGATATGACGAATCTTAACGTGTTTAAAAAAAAATCAGTATATCAAGTCATTTGTTATATGAAATTGGTATGGGTAAATCTATTTATATTAAGAGGTATTATATGGTATTCAACATCATTAAAACAATTCATATGTGTGCTATGAGAAATAATACAGTACCATAGTAATAATAGCTCCCAACACACGCTTGAGTACTTCTATTTTGTTTTCAGCATGTGGGGCTATCTATGTCTATTTTGTCTTCAGCATGTGGGGCTATCCATGTCTATTTTATCTTCAGGATGTGGGGCTATCCATGTCTATTTTGTCTTCAGCATGTGGGGCTATCCATGTCTATTTTGTCTTCAGCATGTGGGGCTATCCATGTCTATTTTGTCTTCAGCATGTGGAGCTATCTATGTCTATATTGTCTTCAGCATGTGGGGCTATCTATGAGTGCACATGTCACTGAACATGCCAATTATGGACTGAATAATTCAAACACACTGCACACTCTGTGTCCTCGTCACTTGTGTTGTACCGGTAGCCACGCCCAGAGACCCCGTGAACGCTGTTTGCGGAGCTTCTCCATCCATCTCTATCTCTAGCCCGCGACTCCTAGTCACCGTCAATCCCCGCCAACCTCAATGTGGCGTTCAGTTGATCCTTGTGCCTCCTGTACTGCCCTTCTCGCTTTCGTCTTCCTTCGAGAAGCTCACCAAACAAAACAGCTTTGGGCAGGCGCGAGTAATACAGTAAACACAATGTAATTGAAATATGTACAATACAAACTACTAGTATGTCTTCTTATCCTTCTTGGTGTAGGCCTTGTAGCCTGTTTTTAAGAGGGATTAGTCTCCTGCTATGCCAATTCCCAGCTGTTAATCCACCTCTTTCGTCGTCAGTGCAATGTGGGGGAGTCTGGATGGTTCCATTCCCCTTACATGCGCATACCATTGTCTTCTTCGTTGCCTTCCCCACCTAACGACATCTTCAATCTTGCATATTTCACTTATCCCGTTGTTCCTTATTCTATCTCGTAGTCTCTTCAAAAGTCACATACTTTGGCCATATATTCTATCTAGTAGAATATATGGCCAAAGTATGTGACTTTTCATCTTTTGAAAGTGGTTAACAGATCTCTATCTTTACACATTATTTTAAGGATCCTTTCATTGGACACTCGATTAGTCCATGAGATAAGCAGCATTCTTCTGTATAGCCACATTTGAAATGCCTCTATTTTATTATTCATAATTTAAACATGATCTTAATGTATTATTGGATGTTTTGTCCATCCCTTCCATCCCTTTCTGGCAGCATTCGAATACTGCGTCGGAAGAATACTTCTTCATTTGAGGCGTTCTATAAATTGATCCAAATTTTGGTATCTTCATATCATATGAAGTGCTTTTCAGCCAGGCCATGTGTCATCCATTGGAACAAGTAGTAGTCCCAAGGAGCAATGATTGCTGTATATTACGGGTGGGGTAAAACTTCCTGATTGCGTGTTTCCAAACAGATATTTCCAAATAGGGGTAACACAAAGAGCAATGGAGAGAAGGATCCTAAACATATCCCTCAGGGATCGAAAAACGAATGTTTGGATAAGGGAAAAGACCAAGGTAACATATTTTGCTCAAAGAATCACAGAGCTAAAGTGGAACTGAGTAGGTCATGTGGTATGTATGTCTGAGGATAGATGGACGAAAAAGGTGCTTGACTGGAGGCCTAGAAGCGTGGGTAGACCCCAGACAAGATGGTCCGATGACATTAAGAAAGTGGCGGGCCTGCACTGGAAGAGAGTCGCTTCCAACAGACAACTGTGGAAGTCCAAGAGGGAGGCCTTTGTTCAATACTGGACAGAAGAAAAAGGCTGAAGTAAATAGATTTGTGTAACATGTGGACCAGCATCTTCTTTTTCTTCTTGGTGTAGGCCTTGTGGCCTGTTTTTGCCTCCTGAGGGAATAACCTCCTGTGATGTTGATTCCCGGCTGTCAATCCATCTCTTTGGTTATCCATCCATGCCCTGGAGTTATCTATTGGCCTTGCAATGCAATGCGGGGGTTCTGGATGGTTCCATTCTCATCACATGTGCATACCATTGTCTTCGTTGAAGAAACAAATCGAAAGTGCCCACAATTGATACCTATTTGGGTCAAGACTTGACATTTTAGCACACAAAAGAATATATTATATAGTGATCAAAATTCACTAATATTTCGAGGTTATGTTGTTGACAAATGTGTACTATAATGGCGTTTTACATCAACCATAACTGACTGGTGGCGCCATCTTTTGACAAAAGGCGGAAACTTTCTTGTACACCCAATAAATATAAATCTCATACAATTTGATTATTTTACTAGTAAATAATTCCTGTATTCAAATAGTCCAATAGTCCAATTAAAGCTAGACTTATGAAATTTAATAAAATAAAAATTTATGAAACTATTGGCAAACTAATGTGATTTATCTTATTTCCGTTCATCAAAGAGTCAAAATATTCAGATTGTGGGTTGGATAGATAACATAAATAATATGCTATACTTAACCTAATTATAATAAAGTTTACACGCAAAAAAGGAACTGTAAAAATTACATGAATAATGCTTCGAGTAAGGTATTAGTGCCATCTGTGTCAATGCGATCAAACTAAAAGTCAAAGAATCAAACCAAAATTCTGTATTATTTGGGAGATGTTAGAATCCGTCTCAAGGGGTGCTTTTCACATTTAAAATTTATCACCTAGTGAACACCTTTAACCTTTCCGAGAGTTTGGACGTAAATGAACGTCGGTGTGAATTTTCCTCTAAGGAGTATCGACGTTAATGAACGTCGAAGTCTATCTGTCAGTTGGTATGATGTAATTTGTATAGTAATGACATCTGTGGATATTTTTTTTCACTTTGTCATAAAATAAAACCTAGAGATGGTGAGCTTTGTTTTTTATTTAAATTATTTGTACATAATTTCTATCTTCATAATACAAAGATTTTATTAAAAAAAAAAATATTTAATGTAAAAAAAACCCACTCCCCAGAGAAAGTCTGACATCCATTATTGTACTCCTGGAAAGGTTGAAGCTAGATTTATGAAATTTAATCAAATAAAAGTGTATGAAACTATTGGTAAACAGATGCTTGAATTTGCAATGTTGGATGATTACGCATACCCTGGTCCAATTAAAGCTATATTTATGATGAAACTATTGGTAAACAGATGCTTGAATTTGCAATGTTGGATGATTACGCATACCCTGGTCCAATTAAAGCTATATTTATGATGAAACTATTGGTAAACAGATGTTTGAATTTGCAATGTTGAATGATTACGAATACCCTGGTCCAATTAAAGCTATATTTATGATGAAACTATTGGTGAACAGATGCTTGAATTCGCAATGTGATTTGTCTAATTTCCGTTGGCGAAGGCTGCAAGAGGAAGGAGGAAATTATGGTTACGAATCAGGACCTCCTGCCTTCACCGAAGAAGCCGCGTTTGGTTTTCACCGACCTACAGCGCCGTACTCTACAGGCTATTTTTAAGGTAAATGTTAGTCACAATCTTTTTTTATTTAATTTCTTTTTTTTTTACCTTTTTTTGCATGATCTCGTATAATTTAATGGGGTTGTCCTAAATCAGAATGTAATACCTACAGCACTTTTTGTGATTTCTTAGAAGGAAATGACAAAAATGAAGCAATTGAATTTTGAGGGATGGTTTTATACATATCGCTCACTCCTTTCAACAACGTCATATATCAAAAATCGACAATTTCCAGTTGGGCATGATTTCGGAATGCCCAGAAAATGTACTATATCCCAGCAAAAGCGGCATATTTTTAAATTAATATTTACCTGCTACAGGGCAGAAAGTGTTGTTTTTGCATTTTGAAGAAAAGGTATTTTAAATATACTAAATATTTTTCAAATGGAGAAAAAAATTCAGGTTTTACTTAAAAAGATCTGTTGCACGGTAAAAAGTTCAATAAGTGGCTTGATATTTATTTTTAATACATTATATTATATTCTTAAACTTTAAAAACGATCTCCTGAACAGTCAAGTTTTTTGATATTTGACGTTGTTGAAAGGAGTGAGCGATATTTGATGAATACAAAAAAAAGATTTTTAAGCCTATTTCACAGGCGTCTTGTCGCTACAGTCTTCAATTGATAGGAAAAATCCAAAATCCTCGTAATTTTTGACAGAAACAAAAAATCAAAGAAAGATTTATCATTTATATATTTTTCATTAATTGATTCACTTTGTGGTAAAATCTATACATTTTTAATTTATGTTTTACTAAGTAAATATCACTATTTCTTAATCTATTGTGACATGTGTTTCAATGCATTCCGTATCATTTACATACTTACATTATTTATACACATACGGTGTGTGAAAATAATGCGGAATGCATCGAAACACGTGTCACAGTAGGTTTTAAGAAATAGTGGTATTTACGAGGTAAAACTAACATTAAAAATACATTTTATTTATTGTTTCGGCATTAACTTTGTGGTAAGACATGTTACAATGATTAAAGAAAACACATCGTTTTTTACCACTTGAGTTTTATTATAGACTACATGTTTCAGAAGTTAAACTTCCATCATTCAGGTCTGTATAATAACATTAATAAACTCATAATATGTAGTTATTATACAGACCTGAATGATGGAAGTTTAACTTCTGAAACATGTAGTCTATAATAAAACTCAAGTGGTCAAAAACGAAGTGTTTTCTTTAATCATTAAAAATACATATTTTTCTTGTGGGTGAACTAAAAAAAATTGCTAATTTACTTGTTTTGGTAGGTTTAAAGTGTTTTTTTTTACTATTTTTAACGGTGTTTGAACATTTTTCATTCATACGGTGTTTGAAAATGATGTGGAATGCATCGAAACACGTGTCACAGTAAATTTTAAGAAATAATGGTATTTACTAAGTAAAACTTTAATTAAAAATGGTTCTCTCAGGGGAGATCAATATTAAAATATGTGATATTCCACTGTAATATTTAATTAATATAACCCTGTGCTGGTACCTGAAGCACTGGGCCTATCACGTTTTTATTTTACAATTAAGATAACACTGCTTCTGTACAATGTCCTGCGCACCGTTGGGTGGAGATAAGGGTTAGAAGAATAAGACCACTTTTGAGTTTATTAATGTGAACACGACTAGTTTTGAGAACTACAGATGTTTTCATCAACAGGTGAGTCATCAAATAAATATCAACAAATTTCATAAGTTTGAGTACAAATAGACGGCCCCTACGTAAAGTACTCTATATGCAAATCTGTTACTTTATAGGAGAGAGCTTAGAAGGTTTTTCAACTTATTATTTTTATTATTTTTTGACATCTCATCAAAGATGAAGAAGAATATGGAAGTCTGGGCATTTAAGGGGCTGACGACCGTCATAGGCTGGTTTAAGTGATCACTTTACACACGTGTAACATTCACCAATTCTACCCATTATTGACAACCACACTACTCAAATTCTCGGAAGTTCTATATATATGAACCAATTTAGAAACCTTGTTCTTGAATCACTAGAACTTCACTAGAGACATCTATTGGTGAGATGTAAAGAAGCTTTTTATTAAGCAGAAACTCTTATATTAGTATGTGAGATCCGAATCCTGGATTATATTCACACACATGAGAAACGCCAGAAAATACCATTTTCATTTTTATTATTAAGCTAATAATTTGACCAGATAATTTATTTACAACATTTTGAGTGTGTCCAAATACTTGTTCACAAAATCTGGATTATCTCCAATTACAGGAGTTATTTTCATATTATTTTTTGACATCTCATTAAAGATGAAGAAGAATATGGAGAAGAACATGAAGAATATTTTTTTTATTAATTAACGGTTTTATCCGAAATTCTAAACTAGTATTATACATTCAAAAACACATAAATTAATGTATTAAATCGTTTTAAAACTTTATGCCTTGTCAAAATTCAGTAGTTAGCGTTTTAGGAGTTCAGTTCATTTCGAAAATTCGATGTAGATAGCGTCTTATACGCCTGAAAACTAGGCGTAATTTATTTTATACATATTTTTTGTTTGTTTTTATTTGTAGATAACGGTCAGTTGATAACATACACCAAATATCTCAAAATTGACAAAAATGTAGTTAGAGCACTTTACGTAGGGCACATCAAAATTATTTTCATCTTTCACTCATTGTATACACTAGTTTCTATTTTGTTGCGTAAGATGCTGTGAATTCATTTGTAAACATAATGCTTAAATCATATTAAATATCTCTATTCAATAAAAGTTAATAAAATTTAGTGTAAGCTTTCTTATTAACTGGCATTTATAACAGAGTCCTGGTTCCAACTCTAATTTATTGAAGTGAAGCATGGAGTTGGCAAAAGAAATATGAAAGTAGAGTCAAAATGCGATCTCTTGGTATGGTAAAAATTGGCGGCAAGCAGCAACCAACCGCGGGAAATAGAATGAAGGGGAAGAGGCCTATATCCAGCAGTGGAGGTCCGAGGGCTCATGAAGAAGAAGAAGAATGTGTATTGATTACGCATTTTTATCAATTGTTGCACGGTATGATCAATAATCCTGAAATTATCCGGAACATTGGTCTGTATGTTCCCGATAGTTACCTAAGACAGCGTCTGCATTGATTGTTTCACATTCCTATACACAGGACCAACCTGCCGATGGTTATGCCTGTAGGAAGAGCTACCGCTATGTTGAACAATATCTCATTGGCTATTGATCTGTTCCATGTGTCTGAAGTTTTCCGAAGCGGGATTCTTCTACACCTTTAGCAATAGTTCTTGCGTATATTTTATTTTAATGTATACGATTAAAAAAAATTATAGTTTGTAATGTATATATTAATTGAAATAAATAAATTGAATTGAAAGAATAAATATGGCAAAACGAATTATGATAGATGTTCGAATGGTGATATAAAGAAGAATGCAAGGCTGAGATAATTATTTATAGTATTAAGAAATCTGTATTAAGATGGTTAGGGTATGTGGAACAAATGAGTGAGGAAACAAAAGTAAAACATTTTTTTTATTATGTGGCTGTCATAATGAAAAAAAAAATTTAAAAAATTATAGAACTATCTTTTACTGATTATCAGTAATATCAGTCTAGCAGTTAACAACGGCGTGCTGGTACCGACACTAATGTATGGAAGCGAAACATGGAACTGGCAAAGAAAGGATGAAATCAGCGTGAACGCTGTTGAAATGCGCTCCCTCATACGAATGTGTTTAAAATCATTGTATGACAGAATTAAAAACGAAGATATAATAAAGGAATGTAAGGCTGAACGAGGAATAATTGAAAATATTAGGAAGAGTTCTTTGCGGTGGTATGGACATGTGAAGCGAATGGATAACGAGAGAACGACTAAGAAAATACATGTGGCGAATGTGAGAGGGAAAACAGAACGAGGACGACCGAAAAAGACTTGGCACGATCAGATCAATCAGAACCTAAAATCTGGCGGTGTCAAAAGTCTGCGCAATTGAAGGGCATGTATGACTAGATGTATGGATGTGAAGGAGGCGAGGAGTGTATGTCAGGACAGAAGAGTGGCGTTCCATCCTCTCTGCGGGAAAACGGCGTGATGGTAGTAGTAGTAGTAGTAGTAGTAATAACATTTAGAAGAGGCGAAGAATGTTTGCAAAGACAGAGTGGTGTGGCGTTCGATTCTCTCTGCCTATCCCTGCGGAGAAGCGGCGTGATGGTTAGTTAATAACATTTAGTGAAAGCTTTCTTGTTAACTGGCAGTATACAACAGGGTCCTGGTTCCAACTCTTATGTATGGAATAGAAGCATGGAGTTGGCAAAAGAAGGATGAAAGTAGAGTCAAAATTGGCGGCAAGCAGCAACCAATCGCGGGGTATGGAAAGAAGGGGAAGAGGCCTATATCCAGCAGTGGAGGACAGAAGGCTCATGAAGAAGAAGAAGAAGATATATGGCAAAACAAATTATGATGTTCGAATGGTGATATAAAGAAGAATGCAAGGCTGAGATAATTATTGATAATATTAAGAAATCTGTATTGAGATGGTTTGGGTATGTGGAACAAATGAGTGAAGAAAAAAAATGGAACACTATGGAATTGTGTCATTGGCTTTATTTTTATTAATGTTACTATTTTTTATTATATACTTTTATAAATGTAAAGCTGTACAACGGCTGTCCAAACTTAAAACACAGTAAGGGACATTTTTTTTGTAGTAGGTTTTTTTTGCATTTTTGGACTAAGTAGAATCTACTTAGTCCAAAAATGCAATAAAAACATACTACAAAAAAAATTTCCTTTGCTGTGTTTTGAGTTTGGACAGCCGACAATTACTGATCAAATAAAAAAAAAGATTTTTTTTATTTATTATGACGTCATAATAAAATATAAAATCAAAGAACTATCTTTTACTGATAATCTTCCAGCATTCAAAACAGTTGGTTAGTTTTTTTTTAACGTTTGTCTTCCCGCGTTTCCAGGAGACTAAGCGACCCTCCAAAGAGATGCAGGTCACGATCGCGCGCCAGCTGGGCCTGGAGCCCACCACCGTGGGCAACTTCTTCATGAACGCCCGGCGCCGCTCGATGGACAAGTGGAAGGACGACGACGCGCCCAGCTCGCAGGGCTCCCCGGGCGGCTCCAACAACAACGGCCTGCTGCACGACGACGACCTCGACCTAGAGGACCCCGAGGAGCTGGAGGACCACAGCGGGGACCTGTTGTGACACAGCGCGGGCGGGCAGGCGCACCCCGGCCTGTCCCTGGGCGACAGACACCTCCTGGTGCTCTGATGAGCCCCCGTTTTGGGATCGGACGCTGCTTCAAAACCGGACGTGATTCGTTCAGAACCAGACACGATTTGTTCGAAGCCAAACATGCTTCGTTTAGTCCTCGTTTCAAAGTAAAAATGGTTATTTATTTTGTTCAAAACCAGACATGCTTAATTTAGTTCTCGTTTCACAGTAAATATGGTCCTTTCTTTTGTTCAAAACCAGACATGCTTCATTTAGTCCTCGTTTTACAGTGAAGATGGTCCTTTCTTTTGTTCAAAAACAAGCTTCATTTAGTCCTTATTTCAAAGTAAATGTGATCCATTCTCAACACCAAACATGCTTTGTTTAAAACGAAATTTGCTTAGTTTAAACCTTATTTCAAAATAAAGATGGTCTGTTCTTTTGTTCAAAACCAAATGTGTTTTGTTCATATCCAAACATGCTTTGTTCGAAACCAAACTTGCTTCATTTTATACTCATTTCAAAGTAAACGTGGTCCATTATTTTATTCAAACCAAATATGCTTTGTTTAATTCTCATTCCGAAGTAAACATGAATATTTAAAAAAATAATATAACATTTTTTGAACCAGCATGTTTATTTTAAACAAAAACGTCTTTTTACTTTTCTAAATTTTAAACAAGCATGCTTTTACTAGCGTTCCTTTAAGAAATTTGTGCTTCATAAGCAAAATATATCGCGAGCATAATTGAAAACCATGCAGGACTTTGTGCAATTTGCGTCGGTATCATATATGACGCGAAATTAAAAAAATGGGGTGTAAAATTACTAATTCGACAATGTATCGTAATTGGAATTATCAGCCAAATTATGTATCTTGAATGACACGGCCCTCAAAAGACAACTATGTTATTTTTATAACTAGAAAATTGGGAGAATAAAGATCACATATATTTCAATTGGAGTATAGGCGATCTTGGTTATACGGAGCATAATATGACACTCATATTTAATTGTTATAAAAAAAGTAATCCACAGTAATACTTAGTTAAGGTCTTCAGCAAAAAAGCAGGTTCTCTATTTATTTATTTAATTATTTATTATTCTTCTTCTTCTTCATCTTGTTGTATAGGCCTTGTGGCCTGTTTTTAAGAGGGATTAGCCTCCTGCGATGTCGATTCCGAGCTATCGACCCATCTCTTTGGCGGTTTCCCGGGAGTCTACCATGGGGTTGGCCGTACAGTGCGATGTGGGGGAGTCTGGATGATTCCATTCTCCTCACATGCGCATACCATTGTCTCATTCGTTGGTTTCCCCACCTAACGACATCTTCGATCTCGCATATTTCCCTGATCCTGGCGTTTCTTATTCTATCTTGAAGACTCTTGCCTGATATGTTTCTTAGAGTCTTCATTTCCGACATTAATTAATTTAATAATTTATTTTATTTTTAAAAATGAACATATGTAAATGATTGTCCGCCTCCGCAGTGCAATGGTCAGCATGCTCGGTTGCCATTCTGGAGGTCCAGGGTTCGATTCCCAGGGGTGAGTCAAATAAATATAAGTGATATTTTCACTGTATTATTTATTCAATATTACCCTGGACTGGTACCTGAATCAGAGGGCTGATTTTGACCTTTCTTTCACTTCTTAATGATCAAGACAACACTGCATTTATATGATGCAGTGCCCTATGCGCCATTAGTTGCGAACAAGGCAAAGAAGAAGGAAGAAGAAGATTTGTTTAATTTATGATTTAACCCAGCTCATTGTAACCAAGAAAGTATTTTTTTATGCTACCAAAACCAAGATCTCGTTTTTTACGCTACTAGTAACCGTGATTTCGTTTTTAATGCTACTGATAACCAAGATCGACTGTATTTTTAAAAGAATAATTGTGAAATATATCGCTCACTCCTTTCAAGAACGTCATAAATCAAAAATCGTCAATTTTCAGTTGTGCGTGTTTTCAAAATGCCCAGAAAATGTACTATATCCCAGCAAAAGAGCCATATTTTTAACTTGATATTTACCCGCTACAGGGCAGAAAGTGTTGTTTTTGCATTTTGAAGATAAGGTATTATTTCATTATTTTTTTAAATATACTAAATATTTTTCAAATGGAGAAAAAACCACCAGGTTTTACCTTAAAAATCTGTTACACAGTAAAAAGTTCGATAAGTGGCTTGATATTTATTTTAATACATTTCATTTTATTTTTAAACTTAAAAAACGTTCTCCTGAAAAATCAAGTTTTTTTATTTATGACGTTCTTGAAAGGAGTGAGCGATATGAATAATACTCATTTCATTACCATTTTCTTATGTACTAATATTAACTTATCTGTGTATACATTTGTAACTTAATTCTAAGTCATTAATACATAGTCATATTATTTATATTTAATTTACGAAACCAAAATGCATTCCATTTATGTGTTCATATATTATAATTAGTTTTATACTAGTCATTTTTAATTTATATTTTAATTTTAATATTATATGTTTAATATTTGGAAATAAACACCGTTACAGGGGTCGACGGCCATTAAATTTCTAGGCCACATTCATTTATCTGATTCATGGTTCACATTTCGCTCACTCCTTTCAACGTCATATATTAAAAAAAACTAAATTTTTCAGGAGATCGTTTTTAAAGTTTAAAAATATAATAAAATGTATTAAAATTAAATATCAAGCCACTTATTGAACTTTTTGTTGTGCAACAGATCTTTTTAGGTAAAGCCTGAAGAGTTTTTCTCCATTTGAAAAATATTTACTTTATTTAAAAAAACAATTTTGTCCGCCTCCATAGTGTAATGGTCAGCACGCTCGGCTACCGTTCTGGAGGTCCCGGGTTCGATTCCCAAGGGGGGTAAAATAAATACAAGTGATTTTTTTTCACTAATATTTATTCAATATTACCCTGGACTGGTACCTGAAGCGGAGGGCTGATCACCTTTCCTTCATGTGTAAACGATCAAGATAACACTGCGTTTATATGATGCAGTGCCCTATGCACCATTGGGTGCAGATAAGAGTTTTATTATTATTAACAAAACAATTAAACAATACCCTTTCTTCAAAATGCAAAAACAACACTTTCTGCCCTGTAGCGGGTAAATATTAAGTTTAAAATATGCCTCTTTTGCTGGGATATGGTACATTTTCTGGGCATTCCAAAAATGTGCACAACTGAAAATTAACGATTTTTGATTTATGACGTTCTTGAAAGGAGTGAGCGATTTGTAAAATGTCAAGTCAATCCATCAACTATTTCTCGAGTTTTGTAAACACAAACGGAAGCTGAATTTTTATACACAAAAATATTCAGATTTATTTGTTCAATTGGCATATTTCCGAAGGCGGTATCACACTAGCCAACAGGGCAAACCCTTGATTACACTTTTGTGTATTATACAATTGTACTTACATATTTGAAAATGAAATATATTTCAAAAGCTTTTTCTCTTTGTCTTAAAAATGCAAATTTATAAATGGCATTTTTTAATAAGTACTCCGTAGGGTAAAGAGTGTGACCTTATACTTCAATATGTTAATTTTCATCTGTTCATGTCATGTCAGGTCCCCCTGACGTCGACCATTACTTGAGAGTAATTGCCGTCGTCTCGGGCAGCTCTAAACAGCGCCTCAACGGTTCTGATCTCTACAATCTTATTATTTATTGATTCGGTATTAACTTTGTGGAATGACATGATTATTTTATTAAAATTAAACACCTGAGTATTAATTTGTACCAGAAGATGAAAACAATTGTCGTTTTCGAAACTAGTTGTAAATAAAAATAAAACTCCATAAAGTGGATTCTAAAGGGTCCGCCAAATAACTTTTTTTTTTTGAAAATGCTATAAAAAAAAAACTAACTAGCTTCGGCTGTGTGGCACGTAGCGCCGTCCTGTTGAAACCAAATGTTGCCAATATCCTCCTCTTCAATTTTTGTGAACAAAAATCCGTTCAACATGGCCCGATAACGATCGCCATTGACTGTAACGGCCACTCCTTGCTCATTTTCAAAGAAAAATGGCCCAATTATGCCTCTGGACCAAAATCCGCACCAAACAGTGACTCGTTTTGGGTGTACCGGCTTTTCAATGTATGCGTGCGGGTTTTCTGTGCCCCAAATACGACAATTTTGCTTGTTTACATACCCGCCAAGATCAAAATGAGCTTCATCCGAAAAGATGATTTTTTTGGCAAAATCGGCATCTTCTGTAAGTCGATCGCAGGCCCACTCAGCGAAGCGAAAACGCATTGGATGGTCAGTTGGCTTCAACTCCTGAACCAATTGGACTTTGTATGGCGTCATACCAAGGTCTTTATGCAAAATTCGTCTCAATGATGTCTCCGAAATGTTCAATTGTTGAGAACGACGGTGAATTGATGTTGATGGCGCTTCACGCACACTTTCTGCCACAACATCGACATTCTCGGGTGTACGCACTGTTTTTGGCTTTTCACGCTTTGGTTTATCGATGAGGATGCCAGTTTCTTTCACTTTTTTCACAAGATAACGAACATACGGAGCTGACGGTGCTTCTCTTCTTCCAAAAACCGTACGCAATTTTCGCACACATTCTGCAACATTACCATGATTTTCAAAGTAATGTCGCAATATTTTCCAGCGTTGTTCAAGCGTATACACAACCATATTCGCTCAGCGGAAGGATAAAACTAATTATCTGTCAAATCAGACATGAGCTAAGTGTTACCATTCACGAAATAAGCACTAGTTGAAAAAAAAAACTTTAGATGGCGGACCCTATACAATCTTGTTTGTTCCGGGGCCAAATGATCAGCCTTCTGCCCACACTTCGTCGACCTTGACTATGTGATGATTACCACACTGTCCGACAGATGGCAGTCTACTTCACTCTCCCTACCGACTTTCATAAAAAACTGATTTTTTCAGTATATTAACATATTGAGGTATTTTGTATTATTGTGATTTGCCACTCAAAGATCCAAACTAACGACCATACGCAAGTGCAGTTTTGCATCCCAATGCATTGGCCTATGCGCTTTTAGACGCATATTGATGAAACGGAGAGATTTTGCGAAATTAAATGAGAATTGATTACAATTATTTGATTTTCAATCTAGTCACATTTAAAAGTCAAATTTTTTTTTTCTCTAGTCATTTCAAGTCACATATTATTTTATTTAAACACATTTTTTTAATAAAATAATATGAAAAAAAGATGTATTTCTATATTTATACCTGTATAAATTTAAAATAAATTTTATTTCTTAAGTTGTATTTAATTATTTGCTTATCTGTCAATTTATAAATTATATTGTCAATATTTTATTTTTTACACAATTATATTTTTTGAAATGTTCATCTTTTCACTATTTTTTCTTGTATGTTAAACAAAAATATATGTTGAAAAAACAGAAAATTGTAAATAATAAGGACCCTTTTTAGGGGACTTTTATTACTACAAGAATGCTTTAGAAGGCGAAACGGCTGTCACAAAAGTAGCAAATTATGTAGACTCTTTAATATATGAGTTTTCTTGCAACTTTTGATTCATCGTCATTTAATTTCTGATAATATTTATATATTTTGCTCATGTATAGTATAATATTATATAGTTTTTTTAAAGGATTTTGTACCACTCACTGCACGCTTTTTTTACTGACACATTCTATACTGATTGAATTTTTTACTTTGTGTTTAACACGTTGACTGCCACAGAAATTTCCCGAATTCCGGTCTAAAAAGCCAATTAAATTTAATCATATTTTATTATTAAAAACTGCAATCATAGTCCGTCTCCATAGTGTAGTGGTTAGCGCGCTAGGCTACCATGCTGGAGGCTCAATGCCCAATTCTCAAGAGGGTCAAAATAAATATTTCTGATTTTTCAGTCTAATATTTATTTAATACAACCCTGGACTGGCACCTGAAGCGGATGGCTGATCACCTTTCTTTTGTGTATTTAACGATCAAATTTACACTGCTTCTATACGATGCAGTGGCCTATGCACCATTGGGTGCGGATAAGGGTTAGAAGAAGAAGATATTTTCAGTTCATTTATTAATAAATTTTCTTATTATTTTTTGACATCTCGTCAAAGATGAAGAAGAATATGGAAGTCTGGGCATTTACGGGGCTGGTTTAAGTGATCACTTTACACACGTGTAACATTCACCAATTCTACCCATTATTGACAACCACACTACTCAAATTCTTGGAAGTTCTATATATATGAACCAATTTAGAAACCATGTTTTTGAATCACTAGAACTTCACTAAAGACATCTATTGGTGAGATGTAAAGAAGCTTTTTATCAAGCAGAAACTCTTTTATTAATATGTGGGGCCCGAATCCTGGATTTAAAAAACATGATATGAAAATAACTCCTGTAATTGGAGATAATCCAGATTTTGTGAACAAGTATTTGGACACACTCAAAATGTTGTAAATAAATTTTCTGTTCATGTAAGCCAGCATTGATTTTATGTTCTCTTCCCGTGCGCCATCTATCCATACTAGCACTGATATACTAGGAATTTGATCGTAGCTGCACAAATATGGCAAGTTAACACAGTACGAGATAACTCATAGTCGGTGTTCTATCAAAGAACGCAGTTATCTCATAGTTGGCAGTCAACGTGTTAAAATGAAAACAATTTTGTATCTCTGATCTCATATAAGTAACAACGGTTGTAAGTTATTTTACGACGACATGTTGACAAGACATATGTGAAACAAAATGGTGGTATTTAAAAGTGTATTTAAGACAACAATAAACATGAAAACGTGTGTGAAGTGGAGGACTAGTCATGTGTAGTTGATAAATAAAGTTATAAATTGTGAAATAAGCAAATTTACTATTTTTACCAGAGATTTCAAATTGTACTTAGTCATTTTGGGAGTAATGCAATATGTAACAATCACCTGATAATTATTATTAAGAGCACTTAATTTTTAAGGAAACTATATAGATATTTGATGAACAAATTGAAAATGTTTTAATGATAACAAGAAAACATTAATTCCATTTTTTAAAGTACCTAATTAACAACAGAATTCTTTATTTGATATTTCATCTGTAACAATAAAAAAATTCATTCCATATTTGACGGTAGTTTATAAATACAAACAAACATTAAGTCCGTATTTGAAGATACTTTATTAACAAGAAATGAACATTAATTTCGTATTTGAAGGTATTGTACAGACTTAATTCCATCTTTAGAGGTACTAACAACAATAAAACATTAATTCAGTACTTGAAGGTATTCAATTAACAACAAATATTAATTCTGTATTTTAAGTTACACATAATTAATTAATAACCAACAAACATTATTCTGTATTTGAAGGTATTCAATTAACAACAAACAATGATTCCGCATTTGGAGGTACCTACTCTACTAATAACAAACTAACATTAATTCTGTATTTGAAGGTATTCAATTAACAACAAACAATGATTCCGCATTTGGAGGTACTTTACTAATAACAAACTAACATTAATTCTGTATTTGAAGGTATTCAATTAACAACAAACAATGATTCCGCATTTGGAGGTACTTTACTAATGACAAACTAACATTAATTCTGTATTTGAAGGTATTCAATTAACAACAAACAATGATTCCGCATTTGGAGTTACTCTACTAATAACAAACTAACATTAATTCTGTATTTGAAGGTATTCAATTAACAACAAACAATGATTCCGCATTTGGAGGTACTTTACTAATGACAAACTAACATTAATTCTGTATTTGAAGGTATTCAATTAACAACAAACAATGATTCCGCATTTGGAGTTACTCTACTAATAACAAACTAACATTAATTCTGTATTTGAAGGTATTCAATTAACAACAAACAATGATTCCGCATTTGGAGGTACTTTACTAATGACAAACTAACATTAATTCTGTATTTGAAGGTATTCAATTAACAACAAACAATGATTCCGCATTTAGAGGTACTTTACTAATGACAAACTAACATTAATTCTGTATTTGAAGGTATTCAATTAACAACAAACAATGATTCCGCATTTGGAGTTACTCTACTAATAACAAACTAACATTAATTCTGTATTTGAAGGTATTCAATTAACAACAAACAATGATTCCGCATTTGGAGGTACTTTACTAATGACAAACTAACATTAATTCTGTATTTGAAGGTATTCAATTAACAACAAACAATGATTCCGCATTTGGAGGTACTTTACTAATAACAAACTAACATTAATTCTGTATTTGAAGGTATTCAATTAACAACAAACAATGATTCCGCATTTGGAGTTACTCTACTAATAACAAACTAACATTAATTCTGTATTCGGAGGTATTCAATTAACAACAAACAATGATTCCGCATTTGGAGGTACTCTATTAATAACAAACTAACATTAATTCTGTATTTGAAGGTATTCAATCAACAAACAAACATAATTCATCATTTGAAGGTACTCAATTTAATATACATTTTAAGATATAACACCATTTATTCATTTTTTATCTGAAAATTACACAGTATGTTCATCAAATATCTATATATACTTCCCTGTTGAAAATGTTATAAAACAAACGTATTTATAAGGTTAGCATAACAACTGTACAGTTTATTTAGCCTAGATGTATATGTACATTATAAATTATTTTAGAAACACATAAAAATAAAATTTAAAAAATATAGTAAAACATTTGGCTTTACTTGCTTGAGGGCATAGCTAAAATTAATTGTCATTATCGAGATTGAAGTGACACATTGTTTGTTATTTGAATTAATTATATTATACTACAATTTCAATTTTTTATTTTACCTCTTAGATTGGTAGACAGAGTTTGCGAATTAATTTTTAATCTCAGTATACATTAAAGAAAGAGAAATAATCCACGCGTAGTACCGTACGTGTGAGAGAGTAAAATATAATAATAAAACCCTTATCCGCACCCCAATGGTGCATAGGGCACTGCGTCATATAACGCAGTGTTATCTTGATCGTTTACACATGAAGGAAAGGTGATCAGCACTGCGCTTCAGGAACCAGTCCAGGGTAATATTGAATAAATATTAGAGTGAAAAAATCACTTATATTTATTAAACCCCCCTGGGAATCGAACCCGGGACCTCCAGAACGGTAGCCGAGCGTGCTGACCATTACACTACGGAGGCAGACGTAAAATATAAAGAATAAGATAAATTGATGTGGGAGACAGGAGAGAAAGAGCTTGCGTGTTACTGACATCAATAGTAAGGTAGAGGAAAGGCTATTGAGATGATACGGGCACATAGGACGCAGAGAGCCTAGTCATACCTGCTGAAATTCAAATTCTTAGATAGTTAGCTGGAGTTTCCCTTAGAGACAACATAAAGAATTCACACATTCGAGGAAGCCTTGCTGTAACAGGCATCAATAGTAAGGTAGAGGAAAGGTTATTGAGATGATACGGGCACATAGGACGCAGAGAACCTAGTCATACCTGCTGAAATTCAAATTCTTAGATAGTTAGCTGGACTTTCCCTTAGAGACAACATAAAGAGTTCACACATTCGTGGAAGCCTTGCTGTAACAGGCATCAATAGTAAGGTAGAGGAAAGGCTATTGAGATGATACGGGCACATAGGACGCAGAGAACCTAGTCATACCTGCTGAAATTCAAATTCTTAGATAGTTAGCTGGAGTTTCCCTTAGAGACAACATAAAGAGTTCACACATTCGAGGAAGCCTTGCTGTAACAGGCATCAATAGTAAGGTAGAGGAAAGGTTATTGAGATGATACGGGCACATAGGACGCAGAGAACCTAGTCATACCTGCTGAAATTCAAATTCTTAAATATTTAGCTGGACTTTCCCTTAGAGACAACATAAAGAGTTCACACATTCGTGGAAACCTTGCTGTAACAGGCATCAATAGTAAGGTAGAGGAAAGGTAATTAAGATAGTACGGGCACATAGGATTCAGAGAACCTGAACATATTGTAAAGCAGGCGATCGCCATGGATCTTCCTCGAAAACATCTATAGGAAGACTAAAAAATTCATGGATGCTACTGAAAGATAACATGATTCGTAGGCATGGTCTAGGTGACATTGTATATTATAGAAGGACTTACAGTCTGAGGACGAGGAGAGCTGACCCCAACAGTCTACAAAGACGATAAGTTGAATCAGTCAGGAAGGAGACAGAAACAGAGAGCATCTTAAGAGAAAAACAATGCAAAATTTACAAAAAAATCTGTGTATTCAAATATTTACACTGTCACAGACTGGTGCTTCAATTGGTAATACTGATATTGAAGGTTTGTGATAACTAAAATATGATATATATGTCCATGATTCGATATTTTCGAGATAATGAGAAAAAACATAATGATATACATACATTATTACACAACATCTGTTCATATATAGCATTTGACGTGTACCATACATATACAATGCCCGCGTACGCCACACTATCATTTGTTGTGTATACGTTTCTCTCTTTCTCTTCACATCCCGTGGCGTTGGAATACATATAAAGCTCTCTTTCTCCTTCTCTACACGTTATATCTTTCTTCTCTCTCGTGTAACGAAATGCGCCAAATAAACGTCAAAATCCAAATATTCAGTTTATTTTAAAATATTTTTTGCTGTTCTCTTTATTAAAAAATATCTTACAATATATACATACACAATTCACCGTGCAAAACATAGTTTCGCAGTAAATTTTTGCAACAAATATGGTAATGATGAATATTGTATTGATAACGTCTAAATAACGCATAAATAACGTATGAATAAAGTATAAATAACGTTTTTTTTAAAGAATTAATACCGTAATATTATATTTGGCATAATGTGCAATGTAAAACTTGGTTAACCAACGTTTTCATGGCGCTTGCTATCTCCATCATCAGGGTTATTATTGTACTAATATAAGATTTCAATGGTTTCTCGTACTGTATCATATTTCAACTTTGGTGTTTAGTTTTACTTGTAAAATACTAAGTAATTGTTCAAATACGGCAGGACCTCTATAATCCGAACGCTGGAAACTTACCCTCTGTTCGGACTTGTGGAGCGTTCGGATTACAGTACAGTAAATCTGTAGGGTATTTTTACAAAATAAAACAAAAATGTATTGTGAAATTTTAAATGTATTTCTTCAACTTGAAAGAAATCACAAGACAAGTAAAAAGCTTTGTCTCGCAATTTTCTTAAAAGCATCTTCTCTGGCGTAGGAATATCAACTTAGTCAGCCCATTCTAGGCTTGTATTTTTAGGCAGACACCACGCTTGAATGGGGAATACTGGCTACTGCTTCACTAATATGCAAAGGCAAATAGCCGCAAGTTAAAAAGAGTAGTTTTGAGATAAATGAGTTTATAGTTAACTTAAAATGATGCATTTTGTTGGGTAATGTATCCAAAATTAAACAAGGTTTATTGGATTTGAATTCTACATTTATTTATGTATATGTTAATACGTGTTTCGTCTTATTAAGACATTATCAAACACTCATCTGAGAGTTTGATAATGTCTTAATAAGACGAAACGTGTCACGTATTAACATATACATAAATAAATGTAGAGTTCAAATCCAATAAACCTTGATTAAAGAAAACACTTGTTTTTATACCACTTGAGTTTTATTAAAGACTACTAGTTACAGGAGCTAAACTTCCATCATTCAGGTCTGAATAATAACTCAAATAAAACTCAGGTTATACCACAAAACAAGTGTTTTCTTTAATCATTGTAACATCTCTTACCACAAAGTTAATGCCGAATCAATAAATAAAATACCAATAAACCTTGTTTAATTTTGGATATATTACCCAACAATCCAATATGGAATTCTACCAACTGTCTGCACTTACAATCAATTATGCTTTTTGCCAAAACATGTATCAAATTAATACAATTTTGCTGCTACTTGGATAATGAATATCTCGGTAAAGGAAAGAGAGAGCCAAACCTGTGTTGATGTATGATAGAGGCCAGTTATAAGAATGCTTTAAACCGTGTTAAGCCAAACAGCTGCAACTTGAGTTACGGCTAGTTGCCTTTACACATTAGTTCAGCGTCAAACTACTTTTACTGTCATTCTTGTGTTACTTGCCTAATTATTTCATCGTCATTTCCATTTTTAATAAGTGCGGGGGGATGAGTGGGCGTTCGAATTACAGAGGTGTTCAGAATAAGGTGGAGACTGACCGGAGCATTTCGTCGTAACGTAACACGTTACGATGCGAGCATTCAGGCAGTCAGTACAGCGAGCAGAGCGCTCCATCCATAGTTTTGGATGCTTGATGATGCTCGACGCGAGCGATGTTACGACATTATGTTACGACAAAATGCTCCGGTCGGTCTCCACCTTTATAGAGGTCCTGCTGTATGTTGTCCGGCATTTATAATATATATATATACATAAAATAAGAAATTTTCACTAATTTTCAACAAAACTTGATTAATTTTCCAAAGCGGGATTACCAAAAGCAAGCGCGTCGATATCAAACAGCAACGTCACTTCATGACGAGTGTCCGAAGACAAAAAATAGAATTTAGTTTGTGTTTTGTATTGTTTATTTGCATCTATGTAAATACAGTACTCATATTTAAAGAAAAAAAAAACAGTTATTTGATTTATTTTTAACCTATTTTTATAAAACGGACTTTCGGGTTTGACGGACACCCTTTCCCCCCAATTAGTTTGATATATCGAGATTTTACTTTATTTAATTTTGTAAAAAATTAAATTAAAATAAATATTTTTTGGTTTTATTGGATTATTAATAAAATAGTGGTTATAGTTTCAGGAGAAACACTTGCTATATCACTCCAAGTATTAATAATAATAATAACAAAACCCTTATCCGCACCCCAATGGTGCATAGGGCACTGCGTCATATAAACGCAGTGTTATCTTGATCTTTTACACATGAAGGAAAGGTGATCAGCCCTCCGCTTCAAGTACCAGTCCAGGGTAATATTGAATAAATATTACAGTGAAAAAATCACTCATATTTATTCTTACCCCCCCTGGGAATCGAACCCGGGTCCTTCAGGATGGTAGCCGAGCGTGCTGACCATTACACTACGGAGGCGGACAATGATAAATTACTAATGGTAGATTCATGTAATCGCAAGGAAATATTTTATTTGAAATATAATATTAGTAATCTATTTGTTTTGATAAACTAGCTATAAGTAGACGACATTTTTTTATGTTTGTAAGATATTGTATATACTGTGAATATGTCGGCTACACTGTAGATCTCAAACTTCAAAATTATATATATTATATATGAATAAAAAAAAAGGAAAAAATATTTTTTCACAAAGTTCAGATAAATATTAAGACCTCAAAAAAAAAAATTATGGATAGTATATTTTTAAATATAATTGTTGTTTTTCTAAAAAAAATTTCATTAATTATTTTTTTTTCTTTTTGATTTGGGCAGGAGTTAAAAGGTTCACAGTGTAAGCCGACACATTTTTTTTCTCTTGGATATTTAATTTAATATTTAAATTTATTTTGAGGTTTTAAAATGTTTTTAATTCTCTAAAATCTGACAAAATCCAATCAATGAGGTTTGATCTGTTATTTTAACAAATATATTTTGTTAAAAGTACTACTACTATCACTCCGTTTCCCTGCAGAGGCAGGCAGAGAGGATGCAACGCTATACTCTTCTGTCCTGACATACATTATTTGGAGGTTTTCAAATGTTTTAGTCAGCTGAATTCTGACAAAATTTAATGAATGAGGTTGGTTGTATTTTTTCAACAAATATATTGTTTAAACTATTATTACCATCATACCGTTTCCTCACAGGGGTAGGCAGAGAGGATGTAACGCCACACTCTTCTGTCCTGACATTTATTATTTGGATGGAGGTTTTAAAATTCTTTTATTTCGCTAAATTCTATCGAATTCCAACCAATGAGATTAGTCCTGTTATTTAAAAAATATATATTGTTTAAACTATTACTAACATCATGCCGTTTCACTGAAGGGGTAGAAAGAGAGGATGAAACGCCTTTTGCCCTGACAAACACTGCTAGCTTCCTTCACGTCTATGCATATAGTCATACATGCCCTCCGTTTACATAGACTTTTGACACCACCAGATTTTAGGCTGTGATAGAAGTAATAGTTTAAAATAATTCACATACAACCTTTTTTAGAGAATCTAAATAATTTTTTTAATAAAATTTGAAACTGTCTTGCATTTTTAAAGCTCCAATAATAATAACAACACAAAAAGCACCTAATTTCTGGAAAAATATTTTCTTTTGCCTGTTATTTCCTTTCACACACTTAGTTGTGCATAGGGCACTGAAAATAATATTGTAAAAATTAATTATAATTGAAAAATTAAAAAATCATTTTACATTGTGATCTTTCTAACTCCAAAAAGGCATATAGAGTAAGCTATATACTTCACAAATTTCTCAACCGAAGGCGCTACCATCAGCCACACTTACAAATCTATAAAATAAGAACTTAGAATCTTATATACATCTCTCTGTCATAAGGTCTCTCAATCGAACATACTCGTAGATGGTGCTGAGAACTAACATGTGAAATAACATATCAATTAAGCATATATATACAAGTTCAGAAATTTGAGAAATGTGGTGGTCAACAATGGGTAGAATGGTGATGTTTATGTATAAAGTGATTACTTAAACCAGCGTTGACAGGTTGTAATCCCTGTAAATACCCAAACTATAATTTTTTTATCTACGTTGGAATGTCGATATTCTAACTATTCAGCGATTTTCCATTTAATGGAATGTAATATACAAGTATGTATATACATATATATATATATATATATATATATATATATATATATATATATATATATATATATATATATATATATATATATATATATATATATATATATATATATATATATATATATATATATATATATATATATATCGTAGAACAGGGCTACTTGAACTTAGATGTGTTACTTGAGCCCAGTACAATTTTTTTTATTTAGATCTGTATTTGGTCTGCAATAATGAACGTATCGACATGATTCATTGTTTCGCTGACAGGTGACACTTATTGTCACGATACGTTCATTATTGTAGACCAAATACAGATTTAAATCTCTTTTTTGTACTGGGCTCAAGTAACACATCAAAGTTCAAGTAGCCCCGTTCTACGGTACATATATGTATATACTTATATGCAATGTTCTAACACTCTTCTTATCATTCATCGTTCACTTTGTTCAATTTAATATTTATTCATTTATAATTAACATACACATTACAGACTAAAATTTAAAGCGTATATATTAACAAAAATTGAAAATAACCAAGAATACTATTGCTAAAGGTGTAAAAGAATCCCACTTCAGAAAATTGCTTCCGACACATGGAACAGATCAATATCCAGTGAGATATTGTTCAACATAGCGGTAGCTCTTCCTACAGGCATAACCATCGGCAGGTTGGTCCTGTGTATAGGAATGTGAAACAATCTATGCCGACGCTGTCTTAGGTAACTATCGGGAACATACAGACCAATGCTCCGGATAATTTCAGGATTATCGACCATACCGCGCAAATTTATACTGCCATTTTGTGTAATAACCACTTTAAATTAAGTGGAATTGCACAAAATGAACGATGAATGATAAGGAGAGTGTTATATTACTATGCCACAAAGTTAACAATGCTTTTAACCTGTCCGGGAGTGAATTTCTGCGGACAAAACTGTATCTGGGGAGTCAGTTTTCTTGCTTTATTTTTTAAACTTATTGTAATTTTAAATTATAGTCGATGCTTATAAACTTTTTTTAATTACACCAGTAAACATGATTTATCGAAGCATCGATAATTTTGCCATAAAGTTTTGATATAAATCATGTCATAAATCATATTTTGTATTGGCCGTACATGTACGGCTACACTCCTTTGAGGAAAATTTGGTATGGCCGTACATGTACGGCCATACTCCCGGACAGGTTAATATACAAAATACATATATTTCTGATTGGAGTTCGGGAGATTACAGTGTAATGTGAAGATTTACGATAAGAATCCATTTTGTAAATACATTATTGTCATATAAAATGTATATGATTTCATGAGCATACGACAAATTGTAAGAAAAATTGTAAAAAAATAATAGACCTTAGAAATTTGCAGTATAAATTATTACTACAAATAAAATTATTTAAAAATTAATGTAATCGCTAGTCAATAACTTAAGAGAAATGTTTGAAATAAAATAAAAATGCAACAAATTGTCTTTTTTCTTTATTTATTTAAAACTAACTAACTAACTATCACGCCGCTTTTCGCAGGGGCAGGCAGAGAGAATAGAGCGCCACACCACTCTGTCCTTGCAAACATTCTTCGCCTCTTCCACGTTCATGCATCTCCTCATACATACCCGCCGATTGTTACGACTCCTAACCTGACCACTTTCAAGTATTTGGCATACCTGATCGTGCCATGTTTTTCTCGGTCTTCCTCTGCTTCTTTTCCCGCTAACATTCGCCTCATAAATTTGTTTTACCGTTCTTTCCTCACTCATTCGTTCTACATGTCCAAACCATCTTAACACACCTTTCTTAATTTTGTCGATAGTGCTTATCTCAGCTTTGCATTCCTTCCTTATTTCACTATTCGAACATCTATCAAACATCGTTTTGCCACACATTCGTCTGAGGGATCGCACTTCGACTGCATTTAGTCTACTTTCATCCTTCTTTTGCCAACTCCATGCTTCACTTCCATACATTAGAGTTGGAACCAGGACTCCGTTGTGCACTGCCAGTTAAGCTTTCGCTGATAGGTTTTTATTTGCTATAACTGATTTCAGTGCACCATTCACTTTGTTCCCAGCATTCACTCTTCTTTTTATTTATTTATTAAGTACTTATTTTAATTATTTATTTCAATTTTTATACAAGTAAATTGATTATTTATTATTTATATTTTATTTATTGTTTCGGCATTAACTTTGTGGTAAGACATGTTACAATAATTAAAGAAAACACTTCGTTTTTTACCACTTTAAGCTAAACTTCCATCATTCAGGTCTGTATAATAACTAAAATATAAAAAATATTGAGATAGAAAATATATTGGCCAAACCGCGAGAAATTTAAAGATTAGAATTAAAGAACATCAAAGCGGTCTTGTTAGTAATTATTTTTCGGAATTTGCAAATCATATAATAGATACTAATCACTCATTTCACTCCCATAAATTAAAATTATTACACCTTGTTCCATATAAAGGCCAAATTATGAATTATCTTGAAAATTTAGAAATACAAAAAAACCTGAATTCTAATAATAATTTATTAAATAATATATTGTTTCAAAATTCTTCGCCATTGCTTTCAATTTTTCCTTTGTTTTCAAACTCCGTTCCTTGACTAACCCCTTCCCCTTACTTTCCTCTCTCCTTATTTATAGAACAATTTTATATTTTATATTTTAGTTATTATACAGACCTGAATGATGGAAGTTTAGCTTCTGAAACATGAAGTCTATAATAAAACTCAAGTGGTAAAAAACGAAGTGTTTTCTTTAATTATTTATTATTTACGTGACAGCTTTGTCGCTTTGTAGTTTCCCCTTAATTCATTTACTTTTTAACCCCAAAGCCAAGCCTTTTTGTGTGTTTAATAGATTCAGCTATGAAGAAAAATACTAAGAAAGCAGCCATTTTCGAAGTCAAACCAGAATGATTGATTAGATGCAATATTTATTTGGAAAAACATCGTATAACTTCAATATCAAAATTATTAAAAAGATAATTAAAAAAATAAGAAATTCCCTTATGTATGGAAGCGAAGCATGGAGTTGGCAAAAGAAGGATGAAAGCAGACTGAGTGCAGTCGAAATGCGACCCCTCAGACGAATGTGTGGCAAAACGATGTTTGATAGATGTTCGAATGATGAAATAAGGAAAGAATGTAAGGCTGAGATAAGCATTATCGACAAAATTAAGAAAGGTGTGTTTAGATGGTTTGGACATGTGGAGCGTATGAGTGAAGAAAGAACGGTTAAACAAATTTATGAGGCGAATGTTAGCGGGAAAAGAAGCAGAGGAAGACCGAGAAAAACATGGCACGATCAGGTATGCCAAATACTTGAAAGTGGTCTGGTTAGGAGTCGTAATAATCGTCGGGTATGTATGGGAAGATGCATGAATGTAGAAGAGGCAAAGAATATTTGCAAAGACAGAGTGGTGTGGCGTTCGATTCTCTCTGCCTATCCCTGCGGGGAAGCGGCGTGATGGTTAGTTAGTTAGTTTTAATTAAAAAAACATTTAAGGTGTGTTAGTAATAATATTTTTCTGAATTTACCAATCACCTTTCAAGACCACAATTTTTTTAAATCAACGGGTAAAAAAAATTACATGTAAATACAACTGGTCATCGTTTAGATAATCTTTAAAAATTAGAAAAAGTAATTAATTCGGTTTCGATTTCCGTCAATTGTAAAATAAATTTAAAAAATATTTAAGTATATTATTTTTTGATATCTCATCAAAGATGAAGAAGAATATGGAAGTCTGGGCATTTACGGGGCTGACGACCGTCATCGGCTGGTTTAAGTGATCACTTTACACACGTGTAACATTCACCAATTCTACCCATTATTGACAACCACACTACTCAAATTCTTGGAAGTTCTTTATATATGAACCAATTTAGAAACCTTGTTCTTGAATCACTAGAACTTCACTAGAGACATCTATTGGTGAGATAAAAATGAAAATGGTATTTTCTGGCGTTTCTCATGTGTGTGATTATAATCCAGGATTTGGACCTCACATACTAATATAAGAGTTTCTGCTTAATAAAAAGCTTCTTTACATCTCCCCAATAGATGTGTCTAGTGAAGTTCTAGTGATTCAAGAACAAGGTTTCTAAATTGGTTCATATATAAAGAACTTCCAAGAATTTGAGTAGTGTGGTTGTCAATAATGGGTAGAATTGGTGAATGTTACACGTGTGTAAAGTGATCACTTAAACCAGCCGATGACGGTCGTCAGCCCCGTAAATGCCCAGACTTCCATATTCTTCTTCATCTTTGATGAGATGTCAAAAAATAATATGAAAATAACTCCTGTAATTGGAGATAATCCAGATTTTGTGAACAAGTATTTGGACACACTCAAAATGTTGTAAAAAAATATTTATTTTTAATTAGTGCATTTTTCACATTTACCTTCCCTGTCCTTACTATCCTACCTGCAGACAAGCATCTAAAGTAGAGGCTTTGCGGGTTATTCCCTTATATTAAAAATACATAATAATAAAGGTTACCCATAATAAATAACCAATTAAATTGAATTATATCCGCTTTTAAATTTACCTTCTTTCATTCCCTCTCTTTCAAAGAATAATATATTTTTATAAAAAAGGAGACCGTAGCAATTTGACTTTCATCAACATTTGACCTGATGATGGAATGGATATTCCGAAACCGGTGTTCAAACATGAAGCTGTGTTTTCAAGTGGTATATTACAAAGTGAACGATGAATGATAAGGAGAGTTTTTACTTAGATGCAATTATTTATTTATTTAAACTTCATGTACAGAAAATAAAAAGTACATTGGCTGGCTTATTGCTAAAAAGCAATATCTTCCAACCGACCAAAGACGGACTAGTGATATTGATCAAAACGTTTGATACCATATATAGCCGTTTGCAATCAGTGGGCAGATAGTACTTGAACATTTAAATAAACATAAATTACAAATTGACATTTAAAAAGAAACATAAATTAACAAAAGACGATAATAAGGAGGGCAAAGGAAGAAGGGAGTTTAGGGAAGGAGGTAGAGGGAGGAGGTTTGATCGACAGTTAGGATTCTAATGACAGATAGTAATGTCTCAGACGTTTTTAAAAGTTAATACATATTATTGTCTGATGTAATAGATTTTATCAAAAAGCTAAAAAACAATTATTAACAATTAGACAAAAAAGTATTCTAGGATTCTAATGATAAATAGGTAGAATCAGGTAGCAAGTTTAAGAAAGAGAGGAGGGGTCAGGGGAGGAGGAGATGGACAGTTAGGGTTCTAAGGTAAGATAATGATGTTTCAATTATATACGTTTGTTACGAGAAAAAAAATTAAGTAATATTTTGAAGCAGACCCATTCTTTATACTACCATTTTAGAGTGAAGTGGACTACCGACAATTTCAGTAACTGGTCGTCTATGATGTTCATACCAAAAATAGGTTTGATTTCAATTATCTATGACTATATATATGACGAAATACGACTAATTTGTAAATTTAAAAAAAAAAATCAAATAATTTTTTAACCAATATATACTGAAAACCCTTTTTACAAGACTTTTAACAATTTCCGGTCCCCCAAAAATAAGATCTAGGTAGACAGTTACAATCCAGTTGGAAAAATCTTTTGTCCTCTGCTCCACATACTGTTGTAATAGATACGAGTGACAAATATTTAAGCTTGGAATTTAAATAAATAATACCTACCAATGATGAAAAAAATGTCGAATAACATCCGACATGGGACTTAAGAGGAAAAATCGATGTCGAATGAGATTCGACATTGGACCAGTAAGGGTTAAATAATACGGTTCAAAAAATAACATCGTGAACCAGGTAATCGTCGTGGAAAACTTAAAAATTCATGGATGCTACAGAAAGATAACATAATTCGAAGGCATGGCCTAGGTGACGTTGGTCGTGATATAAGGACCTACAATCTGAGGACGAGGAGAGCTGACTCCAACAGTCTACAAAGACGACAAGTTGGGATGGAGCCAGGAAGAAGAAGACGGAGAAAAAAAATCAAACAAGAATTTATGAAAATTACACAATAATTTGTAATATACTATATTTCTTGCATGTACTTACTACTCAGTACTATGCAAAGAGAGGTATGTGGAAGCGAGCTAGGTCAATCACATTTGTCACATTTGATTTTTAGAAAGTATTTTTTAAAATAAAATTACGACACAAAAAGCAATACAGAAAACCATTTTTTTTATATCCTGAAAAAGATTTTTATACAAAGAAACCTATAGACCATATTTTCATTATAATTTTAGTTATTTTTTATACATGGTATCGAGGATAAATGACAAGTTAAAAAGCAGTGTATAAATAAAAGAAAATTATAAAATATATGTGCACTTACCATTATGTTGCTTTCTCGGTTTTGCTTCGAGGCACTCGACTATGAGGAAAACCAAATCACTCACGAATTTTATGAAAACGTTTCAGAAAAAAAACAACAGTCAAATAATTTGATCACAAGGAATTTAGTTTAACTTTTGGTTTCATTTTGAGACACCCCATTAAATGGAAAATAAAAAATCACTCACACGAATTTATGAAACCATTTCAGAAGAAAAAAAATTGTGAAATAATTTGATCACACTTTTAATTAAAAAATTGGCTTTATTTTTGACACCTGATTAAAAGGAAAAAAATCACTTACGCGAATTCGATGAAACCGTTTCAGAAAAAAAAATTAATTGTGAAATAATTTCGTCATACATTTGATAAAAATTCGGTTTTTCTGTTGGCTTATTTATGAGGTTCCCGATTAAATGGACGACAAATCGAACACGCGAATTTTATGAAACCATTTCATAAGAAAAAAAGTGATTGTGAAATTATTTCATCATATATTTAATAAGAATTTGGTTTTAATTTTGGCTTCGTTATGAGGTACCCAATTAAAAGGAAGAAAAAATCGCACACGTGAATTTTATGAAACCATTTCATAAGAAAAAAAGCAATTGTGAAATAATTTCATCATACATTAGATAAAAAATTGGTTTTAATTTTGGCTTCTTTATGAGGTACCCAATTAAAAGGACGACAAAATCGCACACGCAAATTTTGTGAAATAGTTTCAGGAAAAAAGCAATTGTGAAATAATTTCATCACACATTAGATAACAATTTGGTTTAACTTTTGGCTTCTTCATGAGGTAGCCAATCAAAAGGACGAAAAAATCACTCACACGAATTTATGAAACCATTTCATAAGAAAAAAAGCAATTGTGAAATAATTTCATCACAATTTTGTAAAGAATTTAGTTTTACTTTGGTTTCGCTTTAAGATACCCAATTAAAAGGACGAAAAAATCACTCACGCGAATTTTATGAAACCATTTCATAAGAAAAAAAGCGATTGTGAAATAATTTCATCATACATTTAATAAGAATTTTTGCTTTTAATTTTGGCTTATTTATGAGGTACCCAATTAAAAAAACAAAAAAACGCACACGCGAATTTCATGAAACTATTTCAGAAGAAAAAAAAACAGTTTTGCAAAAATTTCATCAAACATTTGTTAATAATTTATTTCACTTTTGGTTTCGCTTTGAGACACCCGATTAAAAGGACGAAAAAAAGCACACGCGAATTTTACTAAACAATTTCAGAAGAAAAAAGCGATTGTGCAATAATTTCATCATAAATTTGATGAGAATTTGGTTATAATTTTAGCTTCTTTATGAAATAAAAAAAAAATCGATTTTGATATTGGCTTCTTTATTAGGTACCCAATTGAAATGACGAAAAAAACGCACACGCGGATTTCATGAAACTATTTAAGCAGATAATTTCAGAAGAAAAAAAGCGATTGTGAAATAATTTCATCATACATTTGATAAGAATTAGGTATTAATTTTAGCTTCTTTATGAGGTACCCAATTAAATTTGGGTTTATTTTGGGCACCCCATTAAATGGAAAACGAAATCACTCACCCGAATTGCATAAAACGATTTCAAAAGAAAAAAAAAACGGTCGTGAAATAATTTGATCAAACTTTTAATCAATAAATAATTTAATAAATTAACAAATGATAAACTGTATTTACATTTAAGCGTGTAAAAGAGTCACTTCAACATAAGTTAAGTATATTAAACGAGTCACTTCGACATTCGACGCGAAAAATTTGTACGAGAAAGCTGTGAAGTCGCGACGCAGACGGGCGAAGGATCAGTTCGCGACTGATTTAAGTAGAGGTTCGTGACCGCCAAGGACACCAATTTATACAAAGATAATAATTTTATTTTTCCTACGTTTCCTCGCCTGGATTCGGATGAGTAGGCACCCTGCAATATGCGTTGAATATTATGAAAGAAGTTGAAATAAAGTAAATCGGGATGAGTTGTACAAAAAGATCCTTTTTAGTAAAAAAAATATTCAAATTTTTGTACTTCGATATAGGAAAAAATAACATAATGAAAAAAAATAATAAAACAATAGCTTGTACACCTGACACATGATATATCAATATATATATATATATATATATATATATATATATATATATATATATATATATATATATATATATATATATATATATATATATATATATATATATATATATATATATATATATATATATATATATATATATATATATATATATATATATATCATCATCATCTCTCTATGCAGAATAAAACCATGCAGATTGCATAAATAATTATTTTACATTACATTTTTTCTTTATTTAAAAAAAAAGATATATTTTATTATATTAAATCACAATTTGATACCTACATATAGAAATGTGTAGGTATCAAATTGTGGTAGAGTGGGCTCGAAATTAGAAACTCTGACTCGAGAGCCCGCGACGCTAACTACGCGACCACAACACGACACTTCAAATTAATTCTTTAAAATGTGCCGTCGGCACAGGAAAACTCAATGGACTTTTTAAATTTGTTATTATTTATGTGATGAAATAAAAAATAAATATATAATATATTTATTTGACATCTCAACATAGATGAAGAAAATATGGAAGTCTGGGCATTTACGAGGCTTACGACCGACATAGCCTGGTTTAAGTGATTAATTTACACACGTGTAACATTCACCAATTCTACCCATGATTGACAACCACACTTCTATACATATGCTTCAAATTTTGAAACCATCTATATAGAAGGTTCAAGAATTTGAAAAATTGGACCAGTTCAGTCCAATATTCAATAAATATTAGAGTGTAAAATCACTGATATTTTCAACCCCCCCCAGGGAATCGAACCCGGGACCTCTATCACGGTAGCTAAACATGCTTACCATTACACCACAGAGGCGGACAAAAATATACAGCCCGTGACGGACGTCAGCTCCGTACATGCCCAGACTTCCATATTCTTCTTCATCTTTGATGAGATGTCAAAAAATTGTATGAAAAATAACTCCTATAATTGGAGATAATCCAGATTTGTGAACAAGTATTTGGACACACTCAAAATGTTGTAAACAAAATATACCCATATATATATATATATATTTGTTTATTACATATATTTGTATATTAGCGGGTTTAACTACAATGCTGGAGGTCCAGGCTTTCATTCCCTGGGAAATCAAAGTAAATGTATGTGATTTTTACTCTAATATTTATTAAATATCACCCTGATCTGGTACCTGAAGCGCAGGAGCTTGTTTTCATGCAACTCAAGATCAAGATAACACTGCGTTAATACGTTGTTGTGCCCTTTGCACCATTAGACGCGGATAAGAAAATTAAGATCTTCAAGATCTTCAAACCCTTATCCGCACCCCAATGGTGCATAGGGCACTGCATCTTATAAAAGCAGTGTTATCTTGATCGTCAAGACATGAAGGAAAGGTAATCAGCCCTCCATTTCAGGTACCACTCCATGGTAATATTGAATGAATATTAGAGTAAAAAAATCCGTTTTATTTATTTGACCCCCCCCCCTGGAATCGAACCCAGGACTTCCAGAAATTTTCCTTACAGAATTCTATCAAATTTCCGGATTAATTATTGTAGCAAAAACATTATTTTTTTCGCTACAATATGAAAAATATTTCATTTTTAACGAGTATCCGATAATAGGTCTTGTGGAACAATGAGACCCATACTAATTGGTGCGAGTTTTCCGTGCGACATCTTTGCGGCTGCAACAGTTTTCAAGCGAATTAACATCATCAGGATACGGAAAGCAACAGATTGGCCCGATATGCACGAAAACCATACTTCAAAATAGTAAAACATATCAACAAAAGGATCATTTCATTCATACGATATGAAAAGTGTGAATAATTAATAAAAATAACCTTTTAAAATGTACCTGAAAATTACTTGTTTGAACTGAAAGTTAGTTACAGTCACAACGATTCGAATTCAGCTTCGTTCTTTTTCTCCTGAGAACAAAAACTAGCGGGGAAAGTGGATACTAAAATCAAACCACCAAGTAAAAAAATACGTATCATTTGTATGTAAATTTGAAGATTTACGTTCCAAAATGGAACACTTTGTTTAGTTGGCCCATCGCTGAGCGGTTTTTCTTCACTCTCTTTCCTTTTTCGGAGCAGTGTTAACAAAGCAAGCCTCGACCAATCATATCGAAGCCTGGATAGACGAGGTACCACCCGTGCAGTGGGCGAGGGTGAGAGGGAAGATTTGCGGCGCGACAGACGGAGCGGGACGGGTATATAAAATCAATTTATTGCTCGGTGACGTCACGCGGACGCGTGCGCGGGAAAGCGCTACCCGGCGACCCGCTGTGAAGGTGTTGCCATGTCGATAATTTTCCCCAAAAATTAAGAAATTTGAAAACGAAAATTAAGGAGAAATTAATATGGTTAAACAATTATTTTTCTTGAAAGAATACGATTAACTAAGATTTTTAATTAGCAATATCTCAAAAAAGATTAAAAAGAATTTTTAGGTCTGGGCATTTGGAGGGCTTTTTACACGTCATAAGATGGTTTAAGTGATCACTTAATACACTATGTTACATTTACCATTCTACTCATGATTGACAACCACATTACATAAATTTTCTGTAATTGTATTTATGCTATACATAGTTGAATTAATAACAGTAATACAAAGTTATAAGCTAAATATATATAGTTTAATTATCATACATACTAGAGACGCCTGAAAATATCATTAAATATGTTTTTTAAATTTTAATATTTAATTAACAATGGAAAATATAACAGTATTTAAAATGATCACCAAACTTGCCTATGACACATATTAAGACCTGCAAATGCTCAGATTTATATATTTATCATCATCTATGTTGAGATACAAATACAGAATTTCTTCAAAAAAAATGCACACACTCAAAATATTGCCTCCGTAGTGTAATGGTCAGCACGCTCGGCTACCGTTCTGGAGGTCCTGGGTTCGTTTCCCAAGGGGGGTTAAATAAATATAAGTGATTTTTTCACTCTAATATTTATTTAATAATACCCTGGACTGGTACATAAAGCGGAGGGCTGATCACCTTTCCGTCATATGTAAACGATCAAGATAACACTGCGTTTACACGAAGCAGTGCCCTATGCACCATTGGGGTGCGGATAAGGGTTTACATTACAAAATATTGTGAATTTGATAAACCTTGTTGTCTTTATATCTAGTCTTAAACCATTACAACTAAAAATCGTATTTCGAATTATACAAAATGACGTAACATACATTTAGCGTGGTGAAGTTGAATAATATCTAATTATATACTGTGAAATAAATAAATAAAAAAAATTATGTAGTATCTTCTGTAATTAAGAGGTTAATAGATAAAGCTTATCTTTCACTTAAATTTTACTTATCTCTTAGAACTGTTGACAGATAAAAAAGAAAATTGATAAGGCAAAAACTGCCACACAGTTTTTGCGAAAATATTTTAGATTTTAAAACGTGAATGGTGCACTGAAATCAGTTATAGCAAATAAAAACCAAATCGAAACGTAGTCCTGGTTCTTACCTTAATGTAAGGGATGTGAAGCATAGAGTTGGCAAAAGAAGGATGAAAGTAGACTGGATGCAGTCGAAATGTGGGTGAATGAGGTACAAGTCTTCTTTTTCATCTTCTTCGGCTTGGTGTAATTCTTGTGGCCTGTTTTTAAGATGAACTCCTGTGATGTTGATTCTCAGCTGTCAATTCATGTCCTTGGTGGTCTGCCCGGGAGTCGTCTACCTTAAGGTTGAGCTTGCAGTGCAATGTGAGGGAGTCTTGATGGTTCCATTCTCTTCACATGGAAAAAAAGATGATGAAAACAGACTGAATGCAGTAGAAATGCGGGTGTATATAGTAAAAGCCCAAAATGAATAAATAAACAATTGGATATGAAGAAAGGAGTATACTTAACTGGTAGGACACAATAGAGTTATGTACTGTAAGTGAAGCATAGAGTTGGCAAAAGAAGGGAGAAAGTAGATTAGATTCAGTCAAGCCTTGAATGAATAAATGAATAACGGAATATTTGCATAAAGTTATGTACTGGAAGTGAAGCACAGAGTTTACATGATTTTGAGTGTGTCTAAATACTTGTTCACAAATCTGGATTATCTCAAATTATTTTAATCTCACCATTACATGTCTCTAGTGAAGTTCTAGTGATTCAAGAACAATGTTTCAAAATTGATTGATATATATATAGAAGTTCCAAGAATTTAAGTAGTGTGGTTGTCAATAATGGGTACAATTGGTGAATGTTACACGTGTGTAAAGTGAAAACTTAAACTAGCCTATGACGGTCGTCAGCCCCGTAAATGCCCAGACTTCCATATTCTTCTTCACCTTTGATGAGATGTCAAAAAAGAATATGAAGCATATAGTTGGCAAAATACGGATGAAAGTATACTGGATGCAGTCGAAATGCGGGTGTATAAAGTGCAAGATTATTTTCAAAGACGATTGGATATGAAGAAAGGAGTATTGTTGCAAATCTGGGAAAACGAGGGAAAATCGGGCAGGCTGGCAACCCTGTCTCATATATCCCGCGCGCGCGCTCCGCCGCGGTCAGACGGAAATAGCATCGCCAGTCGGTCCCGAGCCCCGTCGGAGTCGCGATCTGTCGTCCGGCGCTCCCGTCGGCCGGCCGCTGCCTACAGTCGGCCCAGTGTCGCCGAGTGTCGCCGAGTGTCGGCCAGTGTCGGTCAGTGTCGGTCAGTGTCGCCGGGTGTCTGCCAGTGTCGAGTGTCCGACGCCCTACTATCGAGTAGCTGGCGGAAAAAAACAGCGAAAAAAACGCACGGAAAATCAAAAAAGTAACAATAATTTTATACTCGTTAAACAAGCATACAAAAATATATTTAAAACGATTTTTAATACACAAAAAAATATCTAAATCCTCTCGTTTATTTAACTCGACAAATCCTTCAGAATTTTCTCATATTTTCAAAATTATCCATACACCAATACCGACATAAAAAACATATTTTTTTCATGTTAAGAATCGTTTTTTTCTATGCTGCCTTATATTACACAATTTCGACATTAATCACATGTAATTTCATATGATATCTGTCCATTTTTGAGTCAAAAGTGTCCGATTGAATGCGTCGGTTCTAACAGATGTCAAAAGGATTCGTGGTAGGGGTGGAGATAATGTTTGCTTTCCTTACACGATCGGTAAGAAAGACAAGATATTATTAATGATGTATGTAAGACGATGAATGAAAAAGAAAACAAAAAAATATTACCATTTATATAAATTAACTACATTTACACCTGAATTTCATGTAGATGTTTTGTTTTCATGAGATTTCAGGAAAAGTATGTATTTTTTTCATTGTATTCTGATATCAAAGCTGCGTAAAATGAATCGAATTTAATACGAAATTCATACAATTTGCGCTGTTTTTTTCCACATAACTTGATATATAACAATATTTTATAAACGTATATAAAATATTGTCAACGCCGCATAATAATTTAATTATGAATATGCTAACACACAATCTTATATATATATATATATATATATATATATATATATATATATATATATATATATATATATATATATATATATATATATATATATATATATATATATATATATATATATATATATATATATATATATATATATATATATATATATATATATATATATATATATATATATATATATATATATATATATATATATATATATATATATATATATATATATATATATATATATATATATATATATATATATATATATATATATATATATAGACCCGATCAATATTTCATAATATTTACCCTTGTAAATCAATTAATATCTTGTATGAATACATTTTTTTCAAAATAAGGACAATCTCATTACAGGTATACACTAGTTTTACAAACCTTGTCCTTAAAAAATCTAGCTTTTGCTTAAAATATTGATAATATTACATTTTATTACACCATCGTATTTATTTTAAAACGAGCATTAAAAATTTCATAATAAAATAAATAGAATTCATATATTATTGTAGCCCTGTGTGACAATAATTTTATGTACAAGTGGCTTTTTTTTAATGTTGCAATTTTCTATGGGCAGTGACCCCAGAAATGATTTTTTTGTTTACCTATATAATATCCACCTTCATAGTATAATGGTCGTAGCATGCACGGCTACCAAGGTTTCGGGTTCGATCCCCAGGAGGCGGGGAGGTTTATTGTTATTTATATTTTTTATGAATTTCTATTGTTTCAAAATGTTGCAGTTTATGGCTGAAGTATTAATTATTTTTAGGATTTCTACGTTATTGTGGTTAAATTTGTGATCATTATCTATTAAATGGTTAGCCGATTCAGTAGATTTTAAGAAATAGTGGTATTTACTAGGTAAAACTTATATAAAAAATGGATACATTTTACTACAAAATATTAATTAAGTATGGGGTGTTTCGGATTGTTTATCGCTTTTGATACTTAAAAATAAAACACCAGAATTCGTTCAAACTTGTTGTAATTACTTTTAAATTAAAGAGTAGGTCTTAATTTTTTATTTTTTAATAATAACCGTTTATAAGTACGCACCATCCACTTTTTCACATTCATTTAGCCTGGCACTGAAATTTTCAATCACTCGCTATGCGATATGCAATATCCAATAATGGGTGGAATGGTGAAAGTTACAAAATCTATAATGTGATCGCTTAAGCCAGCCAAATGCCAGGTCGTAAGCCCTGGAATGGTCAGATTTCCACCGAGTTGATAGAATGAAGTTATGGAAGGTGTTATCTGAGTATGGAGTAAGCAGTAAACTCATCCAAGGCATTGATATAATATGCAATAAAAATTTTTTTAAATTTTTTTAAATTTAATTATTTCTTTATTTAGCTTATATTACACTAATAAAAACTATTATTTACACTTAATTAACATCAAATATTTAAATTTACATCTTTTAACAGTAAACAAAATATTTGTTTTAATATTCTTTCAGACTCTTTTCATTCTTCATACATTCAGGCATCTCATCATACATTTTCAAACCCTTATACAATAAACAGTTTTGTGACTCGGTTTTTTTCAACAATGGCAGTCTTATTCTATCCTTATTTCTAGTAATATGTTCATGAAAATTTTTGTTAAACGCTGTTTTATCCTTAAAATATTTGGGTAATTTATTTTTTAAAATTTATATATAAAGATCGGCATATTAAATTATTTTATTTTTATTTTTTATATAGATAACCAGTTTAGTTCTTCTCTCATTTTTTCTATATTATTTATATATATTATTATCTATTTTTCTTGAGCACCATTCTCATCGCTTTATTTAGTATATTTTCTAATAATATGCAATATGGATATCCAATAACAGGCAGAATGGTGAATGTTACAAAGTTTATAATGTGATCGCTTCAGCTAGCTAAATGCCAGGTCGTAAGCCCTGGTCAGATTTCCATCTTCTTTCATCAAAAAGGGAAGAGTGATACATGTTTCATATCAAATTGAGACACCTTTAAGTTGACATCTCATCCGAAGGGTGAAAAATCCAATATCTGTAATAATCTTCTTCTTCTTGACTCCCTCCCAACTTATCGCATTTGTAGACTGTTGGGGTCAGCTCTCCTCGTCCTCAGGCTGTAGGTCCTTCTGTCATGGACAACGTCACCTAGGCCATGCCTTCGAATCATGTTATAGTTCTGCAGCATCCATATTTTTTTTGGATTTCCTCTAGATGTTTTTCGAGGAAGATCCATGGCGATCGCCAGGTTTACAATATGTTCTCTCCGTCCGATATATTAAGAATTGGGTGTGGATAAGGGATAGAAGTACTAGTGTGTGCTTATTAGGAACTTCTCAGCATTTGCTCATCGCTGGTAGAAACCCACCTAAAATTCCTCTACTAAAAACAAGTTCACACTGCAGATTTTCAGTGTCCATTGTTTATAGTTTTTTCAAGTGTCGTCTCCGTCTGGCCGAGATGATATAGGTCTAGACCAGTTTGTGCGGACATTATAACGTGTCCAAGATTAGTTCCTATATAGTTTAGCACGCCCGTTTGTTGGCTCTGGACCAGAAGTCGAGAGACACTTTTGAATGCATCTCGGTAACGAATGCATCCGAAGCAGTTATGCGTTCGGTCGACACACGATTCGATCAATGTATGTAAAATTCAACTCTTTTTATTAATTATTTATTTTTTAATTTTATTTTTTAAGTTAGCTTATATAACAATAATAAAAACTATTATTTACACTTAATTAAGATCAAATATTTATATTTACATCTTTTTACAGTAAACAAAACATTTATTATAAAATTCTTTCAGACTCTTTTCATTCTTCATGCATTCAGGCATCTCATCATACATTTTCAAACCCTTATACATTAAACGATTTTGTGACTCGGTTTTTTTAAATATGGCAGTCTTATTTTATCTTTTTTTCTAGTAATATGTTCATGAAAATTTTTGTTTAACACTATTAATTAAAGGGCTAACGATATCTCTCTCTCTCTCTCTCTCTCTCTCTCTCTCTCTCTCTCTCTCTCCATATATAAAAGGTCCTAATATGAGTTTATATTTAGACCTGAAGATGGAAGCCTGGCTTCCGAAACTAGTCGCCATAATAAAATGAACTTAGATGGTAAAAAACAAGTGTTTTTCTTTTACGATTTCATCATGCCTTACCACAAAGTGAATGCCGAAACAATAAATAAAAGTAATATACATATACAGTATATATATATATATATATATATATATATATATATATATATATATATATATATATATATATATATATATATATATATATATATATATATATATATATATATATATATATATATATATATATATATATATATATATATATATATATATATATATATATATATATATATATATATATATATATATATATATATATATATATCTATATATCCGCACCCAAATGGTGCATAGGGCACTGTGTCATATAAACGCAGTGTTATCTTGAATATACATATACAGTATATATATATATATATATATATATATATATATATATATATATATATATATATATATATATATACATATATATATATATATATATATATATATATATATATATATATATATATATATATATATATATATATATATATATATATATATATATCCAGCGTCATTGTCTCTAGGGGGTGTATGTTGTACGTACGAGTATACAATTCGATTCCATTTTCCCATTTCTTGACTTAGTTAAGGGCAGAGTTCTTGTTAATTTCTTTATTTGTTCTGTTTTTCTGTTAGAAAAACATCCCCTTACCATTTCACCCTCAACTATTTCTCTTTCTACAAGCATCTCGAGACATTCTTTCTAGCAGTATGAAACAGTACTCTTTATTTATCTGATTTATTTCAAGTTTATTTTTAATTTAAATTTATGTCCAAATACGTGTTCACAAATATAATTTTTCTCCACTTTTTACGGAGTTATTTTAACATTTTTTTAACATCTTAATAAAGATGACGAAGAATATGAATGTATGGGTATTTACAGGGCTTATGACCAGTCATAAAATTGTGCTGTATTTTCTACAACATTTTCAGTGTGTCCAAATGCTTGTTCACAAATCCTTATTTTATCCTCTTAGTAATTATTTCACCATTTTCTGACCTCTCAATATACATGAAGAAGAATATGATAGTTTGGGAATTTACAGGGCTTATGATCTGTCATTAAATTCTGATATAATTTCACAACATTTTGAGTGTGTCCAAATACTCGTTCACAAATCCTTGTTTTATACCCTCAGAAATTATTTCACCATTTTCTGACATCTCAATATAGATGACAGAGAATATGAAAGTTTGGGCATTTACAGGGCTTATGACCAGTCATAAAATTCTTATGCAATTTCACAACATTTAGAGTGTGTTTCAATACTTGTTCACAAATCTAAGTTATCTCTATTTAGGAGCTAATTTTACTTTTTTATTATTTCTAAACAGAGATAAAGAAGAATATGTAAGCTTGGATATTTACATTGCTTAAGACCTTTCATAAGATAGTTAGGTGATTACTTTACACGCGTGCAACATTCACCATTCTACCCATGATTGACAAAATACTACTCAAATTTTTGGAACTTCTATATATATCATTAACCTCATGATACAGTTTATATGAGTTCACAAGAGGCATTACATGTTGGATTGAAAAACCTTTTATTAATCAGAGACATTTTTATGTGGATGTATACAAGATGCGAACCCCGGATCATTTTTACATATCGGGAAACGCCCGAAAACATGATTCTCAATTTTTAGCAGCTTATAATTTGACAAAATATTTAAAATATTTAGAGTGTGTTACATCAGATTTGCGTGTCACATCATATTGGAAAGGTTATCATATATGCAGAGGTTATCAAACAAATAACTGTTTTTTTTATGAACGATAACTCACGATATAAGCAAAAATTCTAGGCGGTATCGAATAATATAAGAAATTGTAAAAGAAAAACACATCGCTTACTCCTTTCAACAACGTCATATATCAAAAATCGTCAATTTTCAGTTGAGTATATTTTCGGAATGCCCAGAAAATGTGCTATATCCCAGCAAAAGCGGCATATTTTTAACTTAATATTTACCCGCTACAGGGCAGAAAGTGTGGTTTTTGCATTTTGAAGAAAAAGTATTGTTTAAATATATTTTTTTTAAATATACTAAATATTTTTCAAATGGAGAAAAAACATTCAAGTTTTACCTAAAAAGATCTGTTGCACAGTAAAAAGTTCAATAAGTGGTTCGATATTTATTTTTAATACGTTTTATAATATTTTTAAACTTAAAAAACGATCTCCCGAAATATCAAGTTTTTTGATTTATGACGTTGTTTAAAGGAGTGAGCGACATATCATAATTTTTTTAAGTAAAATCTTGTGAACTCTTATGTACATCGTTATGAGATTAATGACATATGAAGGAGTTCCAAAATTTTGAGTTGATTTATTATTCTTCTTCTTCTTTTTGTAGATCCTAACGATCCGTTTGGAGCTCCGCCTGTCGCTCTTGGGATGTCAACTCCCAGCTATTTTTCCACCTTTATTATTTTTTTTTAGTGTAGTTATCAATCATAAGTAGATTGGTGAATGCTGCAAGTGTGTAAAGTGATCAATTAACCAACCTATGGACAGGACTAAGCCTTGTAAATACCCAGACTTCCATATTTTTCTTCATCTTTGTTGAGATTTAAAAAAAATGCTGATGTAATTTGTTCGTTAGATTAAATGGTCTGAAATATTAACGCATTTCGCTATTCGTGCCTGATTTTTCAACCCGTAAACCTTGTGTGAATTAATATATTGGAGGATAATAAAACCCTATTTTGGCGAGGTAATCCCCCGTGTTACGTCTTCCCCTACTTACGTCTTAATCGATCTACGACTTCCCAAAAGCTAAATACTAATATCTTAAAATCCATCGATTTTCAGACATAGTAAGTTGCAGTGTTATCTTCAACTCAAAAAATATATTTATGCAGTATTTTATTTGATCTCTGATTATGATGAAAATTCAGGCAATAAAAGGAGTTTTTTATGCGAAATCTATTTATTTAAATATCTTTATCCCAAATCTTGAGTTGAAGTGAGAACCTCTTAAGTTCAGATAAGAATGTATGTATTATATAAAATGTAATTTTATTAGATTTATATTATCCACTGACACTTCGTGATGGAATTGCATTTTTAATTTATTATTAGATTAAAACCAATATTTTAAGCTTTTCCACTTTTTTATTTGACCAGCGACCGGGTTTCGTCGTTACCGACATCATCAGACTGGTATGTAATTTTATGTAATGATGTATCAAATAATCACAGAACATAATCGTAAAATACGTAATTAATAACAAAATAAAATGATAAATAATACTTAAGCAACATATGATACTACAACTGCTCATATATCGCTAACTCCTTTCAACAACGTCATTAATAATAAAAAAAACTTGATTTTCTGGAGATCGTTTTTAAAGTTTAAAAATATAATGAAATGTATTAAAAATAAATATCAATCCACTTATTGACTTTTTACTGCGCAACAGATCTTTTTAAGTAAAACCTGAATGTTTTTTCTCCATTTGTATAATATTTATTTTATTCAAAAGATAATCAAACACTACGTTTTCATTAAAATGCAAAAACAACACTTTCTGCCCTGTAGCGGGTAAATATTAAGTTTAAAATATGCCGCTTTTGCTGGGATATGGTACATTTTCTGGGCATTCCAAAAACATGCGCAGCTGAAAATGGACGATTTTTGATATATGACGTTGTTGAAAGGAGTGAGCGATATGGCGTTTGACATGTACATCTACAACGCTTTCTTATTCTCTTGTTGTGTATACATCGCTCCCCATAAGATCCGATTATCCTTCTCTCTACGTCACATCATTCTTCTCTCGTGTAACGAAATGTACCTGATTAACGTGACGCGTCCTTGGAATTTTACTGCCCACTTTCGTCCAATTATCGATTACCAAATGGGTCCGAATGGAAATTAAGAGCTTCTATATCGGATTTGGTAATGTGTAGGGAGCTTTCATAGTCGTATTGTGGGGTATCGCTACTACGCTGCCGATAACGTCTACCTAACACATTCGTGTTACTTCTTGCCCCGGTATTGGTACAGTCACGTCTGTGTTGGCTTCGATATGGTATCAGGTTGGCATTATCAGGGTCATAGGGTTACACGCGAGGTGTGTTATTGAACGCGATTGGCTGTGGGAATTTTATTATTCAGAGAGAGCAAACGAATGCCGATAAGTCAGACACGAATAAGGTATCAATTATAAAATCGCATTTCATGAACTCGTTTCAGTATCTTATGCCAAATATCTAAAATGATTAGCAACTAACTCATAAGACTAACGTTTGTGACATTACTATCTATCATTAGAATCCTAACTGTCCATCAAACCTCCTCCCTTAGTTTTTCTCTCTACCTTATTCCCTAAACTCCCTTTTTCCTTTGCATTTATATTTTTTTAATGTTCAAGTACTATCTACCCTCTGATTGCAAACAGCTATATATGGTAGCATACGTTTTGACCAATATCACTAGTCTGTTTTCGGTTGGTTAGAAGATATGGCTTTTTAGCAATAAGTTATGGTCAATGTAGTTATTTGTTTTCTGTACATGAAGTTTAAATAAATAAATAAATATTCATTTTGTACAACTCCATATTAAGTATAATTAAATTGTCACTTTGTTTGAAAATCACTATAAATATTTTATTATAACTTAATTATAATGTCTAATGGTTTCGAAGCTGACCGCTTCTTTTTCAAGACTGATTAATACTAAAATACTAATACTAATAGTAACTTCCCTTAGCTCCCTTCATCCTTTGCCTTCCTTACTTCCCAATTTGTAATTTATGTTTTTTTTAATGTTCAAGTACTATCTACCCCCTGATTGCAAACAGCTATATAAGATATCAAACGTTTTGACCAATATCACTAGTCTGTTTTTAGTTAATTGGAAGATATAGCTTTTTAGCAAGAAGCCCGCCAATGTACTTATTTATTTTCTGTACATGAAGTTTAAATAAATAAATAAATAAAACAAAATAACTTACTTTCTAAATAGCTTAACACAAGCAGGAATCCAACTCTCACCCAAGTATCCACCCTTCTTTCTGAACCTTATTCTGGAGTTGCTACCATAGTTCATAAAAAAATCGTTAGTTAGCTTATATTTAATTTAATACTTAATTTAAAAAATATATATTATTTATTGTTTCGGCATTCGCTTTGTTGTAAGATATGATGAAGTTGTAAAAGAAAAACAATTGTTTTTTACCACTTGAGTTTATTTTATTATATCGACTAGTTTCGGAAGTTATCATATCATCTTCAGGTTTAAATATAAACATATAGTTTATTAATATCGGTTTAGTAAAATAAACTCATGTGGTAAAAACAAGTGTTTTTCTTTTACAACTATTTTTTACACTTAATTTCCATTATGTATATATTTACATCTTCTTACAGTAAATGATTTTTTTTTATAAATTGTTTCAGACTCTTTTCATTCTTCATACATTCAAGCCATATATTTTCAAACCCTTATACATTATATTTACTATTTTGAATCATATCATAGAATGATGATAGCAAGTAACAGTTTTGAATCATGTCATAGAGTTGTGATAACAAGAATCTGTTAAAATTATGTCATAGAGTGATGATAGCAAGTATCTGTTTTGAATAATGTCATAGAAAGGTGATAGCAAGAATCTGTTTTGAATAATGTCAAACGATGGCAAGAATCAGTTTTGAATCATGTCATAGAGACGTGATAATAAGAATCTGTTTTAATTATGTCATAGAGTGGTGATAGCAAGTATCTGTTTTGCATAATGTCATATAATGGTGATAACAAGAATCTGTTTTGAATCATATCATAGAATGATGATAGCAAGTATCTGTTTTGAATAATGTCATAGAATGAATGATAGCAAGAATCTGTTTTGAATCATATCATAGAATGGTTATAGCAAAAATCTGTTTTGAACCATGTCATAGAATGACGATAACAATAATCTGTTTTGAATCGTGTCATAGATGATGATACTAAGAATCTGTTTTGCTATAGGCGTGTACTCTAGGTTGCCCTAAAATTGGCTTCTAATCAAAAAAAGTAAGAGATTAACCCAAGCCAATTTCGCGATCGCAATAAAATTCCAATACTTTAGAGTGGTGCATGAGTGATGGAACGAAAAGTGATGAATATTTGAAATAGATTCCCTTTCAATGCGTATTAAAAAGCTTTTATGGAAATACTTCTGAATTATCGCAGCTATAGAAGCAGATGGGTGGATTATATTCTAACCGCTTGAATTTTGAATCGTTTTAGTGAAAATAATACAGTGAGATTGAAAATATCGAACTGAAAATGAAAAATAACAAAAAAGTGTAGTGGAAATAAAACTAGACTCACTTTTAAATTTACTCAATTTAAATCTAAAAAGAAGATCTAGTTTTATATATGTGTTATTGTTAATAATTTAGAAGTTTATGGTGTACTTGACAATTCTTGTTTTCATGGGATATCCAAGGTATTTGATCAAATGTGAACAAGAAGAGATTGATTCTTTCTGAAATAAGACGTTATTCGATCAAATGTGAACGAGACGAGATAAATTTGTTGTGAAATAAGGAATGAAGTGAAGTTACAAGGGGTTGGAAGCTTTGGATTGGTTGGGAGCTTAGGTAAAGGAAGTAGGGTGTCAGATAGTATACGAATGGGTATTTCAAGAGCAAGCTAGCTGGAGAGCCAAGGCGAACATGGCCTCGGTGGCGGCATGGTTACCCTTCGCTCGGGCCGCGGCCGTGGGCTGGGTGCCCATAGCCACCCACCCTTTGCCGCCGCCACCGATCCCCAAGGACCGGCGCAAGTCCGAGGACGAGAAGCTGCTCATCAACGTCAGCGGCCGGCGCTTCGAGACCTGGCGGAACACTCTCGAGAAGTACCCCGACACGCTGCTCGGCAGCAACGAGCGGGAGTTCTTCTACGACGAGGACAGCGGAGAATACTTCTTCGACAGGGATCCTGACATCTTCAGGCACATCCTCAACTACTACAGGACTGGCAAGCTCCACTACCCGAAGCACGAGTGCCTCACGTCCTACGACGAAGAGCTCGCGTTCTTCGGCATCCTTCCGGACGTCATAGGAGACTGTTGTTACGAGGATTACAGGGATCGCAAAAGGGAGAATGCGGAGCGGCTCATGGATGATAAGCTTAGTGACAGTGGAGACCAGAGCCTTCCGCAGCTTACGGACTTGCGAGAAAAGATGTGGAGGGCTTTTGAAAACCCACACACTTCAACTGCCGCGCTGGTATTTTACTACGTGACTGGGTTCTTCATCGCCGTATCGGTGATGGCAAACGTGGTCGAGACGGTTCCTTGCGGGACGCGACCTGGACGAGCGGGGACTCTGCCTTGCGGAGAGAGATACAAGATAGTATTCTTCTGCTTGGATACGGCCTGCGTCATGATATTCACGGCGGAGTACCTTCTCCGGCTGTTCGCGGCTCCCGACCGCTGCAAGTTCGTCAGGAGCGTGATGTCCATCATCGACGTGGTGGCCATCCTGCCGTACTACATAGGGCTGGGGATTACAGACAATGACGACGTGTCCGGGGCCTTCGTTACGTTGCGAGTGTTCCGAGTGTTTAGGATCTTCAAATTCTCCCGGCACTCCCAGGGGCTGCGGATCCTGGGCTACACGCTCAAGTCCTGCGCCTCGGAGCTGGGCTTCTTGGTCTTCTCCCTCGCCATGGCCATCATCATCTTCGCCACGGTGATGTTCTACGCGGAGAAGAACGAGACGGAGACCAACTTCACTTCGATTCCGGCCGCTTTTTGGTACACCATCGTCACCATGACAACCTTGGGGTGAGTTCTCTTCACTTTATCAAATTATGTTTTTGTTTTTTTCCCCTTTTAGATATTCCGATATTTTTATGTCTTTTTTTCACAGGTATTTTTATGTTTTTCATAATACGTCATATTTTAAAAGTTTCAAATTCTTATAAGTTCTTTTAATTTGTGTCTTGTTGTTTCTAAAATTCACTTGAAATATATTTTTATGCTTACACAAGTTTTTGAAATACATAATGAACTTTTGTTCATTTTTAAATATTTAATTTTTATTTTTTATTTTTAAAATATAAATATTAGTTTTTTTAAAAATTATTTTCGCAAATATTTCAATTTCATACTATTTCTGTGAGCCTCATTATTAGAAATAGGTATCAAATTGCGGTAGCGGGGTTCGAACCAAAAAACTCTGACTTAAGAGTCCGCGACACTAACCACGGGACCACAACCCAACACGGGTATTATCCAAATAAATATTTTCTATTCTTTGATAAGTAAGGAGATTATTTTAACGTCAATTTCTGCTAAATTACGAAAAACATCTTTAAAATGAAGCTCTCGAATTCATTATAACCAATATTTTGGGTACGTCCATACTTCATTCTCAAACGCTTAGTATAGTTTAACTTAGGAGTTATTCATATATGTTATATGGAAATCGCTACATAGACGAATATGTAAGTCTTCATTATTACCAATTATATAACATACCTAGGAAGCATATTCTCAAGGGATGGAAAAATGGACAAAGATACTGAGAGAAGGGTGAATCCAGGAAATATAATAAATATCACTTTAAATAGATTGATTGCAAAATAAAAACATCTTTGTGGAAGCGAAACGCGGAATTGCAAAAGAACGACGAAAGAAAGTGAACGCTAATCAAATGCGTTCCTTCGGACGAATGTGTGAAAAATCGTTGTATGTATGACAGAATTAAAAAAAAACATGATTTTAAAGGAATGTAAGGTTATATTAGAGATTGTTCAAAAGATTCAGAAAATTTTAAAGGTGGTATGGAAATGTGGATCATATGGATAACGAAAGAATGAATAATTAAGTATGTTTGACAAATCCCTAACTCCTTTCAACAACGTCATATAAAAAAAAAACTAAATTTTTCAGGAGATCGTTTTAAAGCTTAAGAATATAATAAAATGTATTAAAAATAAATATTTACCCACTTATTGAACTTTTTACCGTGCAACTGATCTTTTAAGGTAAAACCTGAATGTTTTTTCTCCATTTGAAAAATATTTAGTATATTTAAAAAAATAATAAAACAATACATTTTCTTCAAAATGCAAAAACAACACTTTCTGCCCTGTAGCGGGTAAATATTAAGTTAAAAATATGCCGCTTTTGCTGGGATATAGTACATTTTCTGAGCATTCCGAAAATATGCACAAATGAAAATTGACAATTTTTTATATATGACGTTGTTGAAAGGAAAGTTGTGATCAAAAAATGTAAAAAAAGCTCCTCAGTGGAGAAAACACAGGTTTGTCAACAAGTATTTGCACACACTCAAAATGTTGTAGAATCCTTGTTATTTGATCTGGTAGATATCTTACAAGTCAGCGAGAACAACGTAACAATTCAAAGGGTTGCTCGAAGGCGGTGGGCAGATGGTAAACAGTAAACAGTGAACAGTTAAACAGCCGAGGAAATCTCAGGAAACTGGAGGAGATAAATCTCCCGGCGAAGGGAGGGTAAACGACTTGAAGCCCGGCCAAATTTTCAATTATTATTCCGCTTTTAATTTATTTATGGCGAAAGACAGTTCGCTCTCATATTATAACGCCATAAATTTAATGGAATTCGTAACGGGCGCGAAGACTAATTTTATAACAGGAACATTACACTTTTCAGTTTACTTATATGGTTTTTTAACAACTTGGCACGATCGAGTGATCGAGTTCAAATACTCGAAAGTGGTCATGTCTGAAGTCGGCGGGTATGTGTGAGGAGATGCATTGATATAGAAGAGGCGAAGATTGTTTGCGACAGATTGGTGTGGCGTTTCAATCTCTCTGCCTACCCCTATGGGGCAGCGACGTGATGGTTAGTTAGTTAGTTACTTACGAAGATAGAAAATGTTTTAAGTATTTTAGATATTTGAGAACACTGGACAGTTCAAACACAGAACGGCGTTTGAAAATTGCGGAATCCATCGAAAAACGTGTGACATTTGTTTTTTTTTTAATGGTGGTATTAACCAAGAAAAATTTAAATCAAAAATATTATATTAATAATTATGAGATGGTTTGCTTACAGATTTGAGTCTTGATATATTTACTCTTAGATCTAGGTCCACAGGATATTATTGTTTTTCTGTATACGCCATGTTTAATGCATTTTTATTTTATTTTACTAAAGTGTTGTCTGGGTGTTAATGGGTTAAGCTTTTAATAGGACACCGGGGCAAATTTATGTCTCCTTAAAACAAGGGGTGTATAATTATTATTGTGATTGTTCGCTTAAAAAAAATAATGCAGTTGCGCTCCATCCTAATAAAATGATGGAGGCTTTTTTCTAGAGAGTACTAGCAGGGAAATTTCCTTAATGTACTTACCTACACACACACATACACAATTACATATAAATATATATATATATATATATATATATATATATATATATATATATATATATATATATATATATATATATATATATATATATATATATATATATATATATATATATATATATATATATATATATATATATATATATATATATGTATATACAGTGAAATCTCAACCTATCGTTCCTCGAATAATCGTTTTCCCGGATGTGTCGTTTATTTCTTCTATACCAAATTAATTTTTTTGTTTTTGTCTGTTTTTTTTACATTCTTTTAAATTTTCTCAATTTTGTTAAATTTGACGCAGAAGAGGTCTGAAAATCTTTGGGTTCTGTTCAACTTCGCATTTTTTTGTTTAATAAATACATTTATTAACATCTAAAAATTTTATTCTTAAAATTTCAACCTACCAATGGTTATGCAGATTGGGAGGACGGTATTTTTACTCGATTGTATGTCCTTGTGTATTGACTTTTTTATCCCGCATTCATAGTTTATTTCACTAGGTCCCTTTAAAAACGATAGATAGAGGTTTCACTGCATATATATATACATATATATATATATATATATATATATATATATATATATATATATATATATATATATATATATATTATATATATATATATACACACCCTATTAAAAAAAAAACTAAAGAAGATAACTACATGTTGTTGTAATATATTTTTTAAATGTATAACACGATACAATAAACAAACAAAAATAAGTAAAAAGACCCTTTCCAAGCACAAGAGCTCAGTCTCTTTTTGGAGAGACTCAGCGCAACTAAAATTATAAGATTGTATCAAGTAAAAATGTATGGAAATTGGATAAACAATGTAACTATATTGAATAAATAAAAAATACACATAATATATTTATGTAAATGTAAATGGTGGTCTATTCAAAATCTTACACCTTCTAAAGTTATTCACCGATTGCTATGAAATTTTGAAACAATGTTGCATTCGAATACGCGGGTGTTTTTATCTAAATAAAACATTTTTTGGAATTTATTAAAATATTTTTAATGCAATGGCAGCGCCATCTTTTTAAGGTTATATTAACACCCACAATATTTACATTACATTGCGCATTATTAATCTCACTGGTGCGTTTAACACTGATTGTAGACGGGTCATTGTATTTACAGTTATATCTTTCATCTCTCTCTCACGCAACGAAATGTGCCTTATAAACGTGACGCGTCTTTGAAATTTCACTCTCAACTCTCGTCCAATTATCGACTATTGAATCGCTGCTTAAGACTTCACTTCAAAATACGGCCCAGCCGGGACTGATCACATCGGTTCTGTGTGATTTACGCTATATAAAACTATATCTGATTTAAAACAGTGCCCTATGCACCATTGTATATGGATAAAATCCATAAAGCGATGTTTTATACATTTTTGTTGAAAATTACTCATCAACAGTGCTTGTCAAACAGTGGTGACAGAAAAAAAACGGACCGAATTAGAAACGTCGTAAATTTTCGAACACAGTTTTTTTCTGTTCTATTTTCGAGCGCATTCTAATTTTAAATAGTGTTCCACTTTTAAACGCGTTCAATAGTCTATTTTAGTGACGCATCTGTTACATATTTCTAGTAAATGTTTTGAGTACGCTAATCTCTATGCACTTGGCAAAGCAGATTGAGAATTTGCGTACGCAAATTTATTTTGTAACTCTTTTTATCATTTTCTTCACAACATTTTGAGTGCGTCTGAATCGTCGTTCAAAAATTGGTGCTTATCCATTTTGATGTTAATTTTTACATTTTGACATCTCAACAAAGATGAAGAAGAATATCGTAGTCATACAGGAGAAAGTGACCAAGTGCATTGTTTTACAAAAACGTGATCATTGACTATTTGATATCTAACTAGCTTAATATTGCCCTGAAAAAATTCCAATGAATTTTAAACTTGGAAGTATAATATATTGACTTGTTAAAAATGACTAACTGCATTGGTAATTATTTTCTTGCCAAGCAAAAGTGACTTAAATGACCCTCCTGAACATTTTACGTTTTGGTAGTTGGTCACTTTATCCTGTACGACTACGATATAGAAGTTTGGGCATTTACGGGGCTTACGACCGTCAAAAGCTGGTTTAGGTGATCACTTTACACACGTGTAACATTCACCAATTCTACACATGATTTACAACCACGCTACCTTATTTCTTGGAACTTCTATATATTTTATTCAAATTATAAACATAGTGCTTGAATTCACTAGAATTTAAGAAGTTTAATTAGTGTGTAAGAAGTCTGGGTATTTACAGGGCTTACGGCCTGTCATAGTCTTTTCTGGGAGTAGCACGTTAGAAAATAAAAGAAATTGAGTAGTGTGGTTTTCAATCGTGGGTAGAAAAGTAAATGTTTTACGAGTGTAAAGTGATCACTTGAATCAGCCTATGACATGTCGTAAACTCTGTAAATACTCAGACTTCCAAATATCTCTTCATCCATGTCAAAATATCAATCGAAAGTCAATTTTTGTGTTTTTTATTACAATTTTTTTTAATGAATCCTTGTTTACAAATCATGATGTATTATATTAAATTTTTATTTTCACCTATGGTAAATCAGCCTATGATACGTCGTAAGCTCATTAAATACTTAGACTTACATTTACATTTTCATCTTTTTTGTATTAATATAATACTGTATATATATATATATATATATATATATATATATATATATATATATATATATATATATATATATATATATATATATATATATATATATATATATATATATATATATATATATATATATATATATATATATATATATATATATATATATATATATATATATATATATATATATATATATATATATATATATATATATATATATATATATATATATATATATATATATATATATATATATATATATATATATATATATATATATATATATATATATATATATATATATATATTACAACTACTACTACTACCACCATCACATACATCTAGTCATTCATGTACTCCGATTACGAGAAGAGAGTAGATATTACTCGAACATTTAAAAAACCTTAAATTACAAATTGATGATAATAAGGAAGGCAAAGGAAAAAGGGAGTTTAGGGAAGGAGGTAGAGGGAAAAACTAAGGGATGAGGTTTGATGGACAGTTAGAATTCTAATAGTAGCTAGCAATGCCTAAGACGTTTCTTAAAAGTTGTTACATTGTCAAATGCAAAAAATCACATAAAACAGAAAAGTCACCATAGGTAAAAAATATTATTTATTGATTCGGCATTAACTTTGTGGAATGACATGATAATTTTATTAAAATTAAACACTTGAATAATCCACTTTATCGAGTTTTATTTTTATTTACGACTAGTTTCGAAAACGACAGTTGTTTTCCTCTTCTGGTACAAATTAAAACTAATAATTAATTTAATTTGTACCAGAAGATGAAAACAATTGTCGTTTTCGAAACTAGTCGTAAATAAAAATAAAACTCGATAAAGTGGATTATTCAAGTGTTTAATTTTAATAAAAAATAGGTAAAAAAGTCACACACAATTAAGTCACCCCAAATGAAAAGCTGCATAAAGAATAAATATTACACATTCTGAGGGCGGTAAGCGTCTTCCTGTTGTAGAGAATAAAGAATATAAGCCACACTTGGCCATTTCGAGAATGTAAATTACTTAAAAATGAACGCGTTGGTGACATTTCCCTCGCGGAATGGCCTACCTTCCGGAAAATACTTAACTCATTGTTAAGGAAGGCCAATTTGGTGAAATTGCCTCTTTCCTTAGCCCCCAAAGCGAAACTTCGCGTGTACGAGTGCGAACATACACGGTTTTAATTATTGTTACTGAATATACGTTATTTATTTTCATATTTCTATGGTATTTTGGTTATTGTGACTATTATTGTGTTAAAAGTACGTTTGATGGATATGCAGCCCAATGCTTGATAGAAAACCACACTTTTCAAATTTCGAAGGTTTTATTGCTGCTTTATTTTCTGCTGGTCAAAAAAAAAGTTAACTTAACCATACATGGTGTTTCACATATAAAATGAGGTATTAATTGAACAATATAAATTCAGAACATTTTTAATGGGTCCAAATACTTGTTCACAAATCTGGATTATCTCCAATTAAAGGAGTTATTTTTCATATTATTTTTTGACATTTCATCAAAGATGAAGAAGAATATGGAAGAAAATATTTTTTTCAAAAATAATGTTTCGAAATAGAACTTCCAAGAATTTGATTAGTGTGGTTGTCAATAATGGGTAGAATTGGTGAATGTTACAATTGTGTAAAGTGATCACATAAACCAGCCTATGACGATCATCTCCCCGCAAATGCCCAGACGCCAAATGCGCAAATCCCAAATTCTTCTTCATTCTTGATGAGATGTCAAAAAATAATATGAATATTTATATTTTCCCTTATTTAGATTGAAATGTCAATCAATGTTCGGAATATTTAAGTTTTTATTTATGGTATTTTGACTATTTTGGTGGGTGAAAGAGTAACCTTTTACTCGTGAAATACATTTACCGTTCTACCTATGACTTTTTTTTTAATGAAAAAATAAATTTATTTTAATTATTTTATTAGAATTTACACACACATTTTATAACTTAATTAAATATTTATTTATTTATTTCAAAGGTACATACATTTTTTTTACTATATATATATATATATATATATAACGGCTCTGTAGGCATGGCCTGTGTTGAGCCGAAATACTAACATGTTAATACAATTTTTTTATTTTATTATTATTTTTTTTTTTTAATTATTAGATTATATACATTACATACAATAGATACAATAACAATTTACAGTGTAAAGGTAAAATAATTACACCTGGACTTACTTAATTAATTCACTTTCTACCTTGTCCCTTCCTACGAGGAGCAACCATCGACGGACACTGTTCTTAAAGACATGTGATTTAAAATCACACAATTTTTTGAAACACACATGTAACGCATATCGCTCACTCCTTTCAAGAACGTCATAAATCAAAAAACTTAATTTTTCAGGAGAACATTTTTAAAGTTTAAAAATATAATACAATGTATTATAAATAAATATCAAGCCACTTATTGAACTTTTTACTATTCAACAGATCTTTTTAGGTAAAACCTGACGGTTGTTTCTCCATTTAAAAAATATTTAGTATAAAAAAAGTAATTAAACAGTACCTTTTCTTCAAAATGCAAAAACAACACTTTCTGCCCTGTAGCGGGTAAATATTAAGTTAAAAATATTCCGCTTTTGCTGGGATATAGTACATTTTCTGAGCATTCCGAAAACATGCACAACTGAAAATTGAAGATTTTTGATATATATATATGACGTTGTTGAAAGGAGTGAGCGATATGTAACACATATGTTCTCGACAGCATCTTTTTGAAAATAAGTATATTCTGACGCATGCTTTAAACCTAACCCAAGTATCGAGTCGTTAATTTATATGTGATGAGAAAAATAAAAATTAATGGTGGTGTTATTAAAGAATATATGGTGCCAGAATAAGGTGAGACGCTCATAATATATTAATATTTATAGCCTATAAATTTGCTATTAATGCGTAAATATTTACGCATTTTAATATAACCATTAAATATGGATTTTCCATTAAATTTATAAATATACTTTATATAGAGGGGTGACTGGAGTATCAACTATCTATGTATGTATGTACGTACAGGGTGGCGCAAAATTGATCACCCTATCGGAATATGTTATAATTCTCGCAAATAGCGTCGTAAGACAATCATATTTGACACTTGTAAACTAGACAGCTTCAGTATTTAAACAAATTGATAAAATGGGCAAAAAAATGTGTTGACACTAGCGGCAGCCACTTGAAAGATATCATCTTTTTTACTTAACAAAATTAATTGTAAAGGTCCATATACTGTAAGTATATTATTAGATAAAAACCAATATTTTTAGCTTTTCCACTTTATTTTTATTTGACCAGCGACCGGGTTTCGTCGTTACCGACATCACCAGTCTGATGATGTCGGTAACGACGAAACTAAATAAAAAATCAAAATAAAAATAAAGTGGAAAAGCTAAAAATATTGGTTTTAATCTAATAATATATTAAAAATGCAATTCCATCACGAAGTGTCATTGGATAATATAAGTCCATATACTGATTTACTTTACTCATTTTTTTTTTATTTAGTAAAAAATGTTTAAAATATAAAATTGTATTATTAATTTTGTGCCACCCTGTATATAATATCCTTTTATCTTTGAGACACTCATCGGTGCGTACTGAATATATGAGCCAAATAAAGTCAACCAAAAAAAACTCAGCTTATTCTTGGATTGTCTGGTTTATTTGTTTTATTGTATGGAAGCGAATCGTGGAGTTGGCAAAAGAAGGATGAAAGTAGACTGAATGCTATGATAATGCGATCTCTCATATGCAGGTGTAGCAAAACGATGTATGATAGATGTTCAAATGGTGATAAGGATAGGATGCAAAGCTGTCAAATTTTGATTCATGTACAAAATATGGATCACTCTTTCTTAATTTTTACTCATGTTAATTTTCCACCAATGATTTACCTCTACTGGCTATTTTCTTGTACTTCAAATTTAGTCACATTGTTTACACAGAAAAATTTAAATGTCAAATCTTTCATACAGAACTTTAACTAACTTCATGACGTTGAAAATTGTTTTATATTATCCACTGACACTTCGTGATGGAAATGCATTTTTAATATATTATTAGATTAAAACCAATATTTTTAGCTTTTCCACTTTATTTTTATTTGACCAGCGACCGGGTTTCGTCGTTACCGATATCATCAGACTGGTGGGAGGCTATACAAATTGTTATGTTATATATAAAAGAAGGCAGGAGTTTTATATATAATATAACAATTTGTATAGCCTCCCACCAGTCTGATGATGTCGGTAACGACGAAACCCGGTCGCTGGTCAAATAAAAATAAAGTGGAAAAGTTAAAAATATTGGTTTTAATCTAATAATATGTTGAAAATTGTTACTACAAGCGAAAATTTCCGACTGTCATTTGGTTAAGTTTTGCTTGGCAAGAAAATAAACATCAAAGCAGTTAGTCATTTTTAACAAGTCAATATATTTACTTCCAAGTTTAAAATCGCTTTGGGATTTTTTCAGGGCAATATTAAGATAGTGAGATGTCAAATAGTCAATAATCACGTTTTTGTAATAACTGCACTTGTTCACTTTCTCCTGTATGACTACGATATATTATACATACTATTCAATAGAAAACTAAACGGGATATCTCCCTTGTACCGCATAAAATATGTTTCTGAGTTATATTTAAAAATATATATTGTACATAATACTACGAGTATAAAAAAAGTCCCTCTCCACGCACAAGAGCTCAGTCTCTTTTTTGGAGAGGCTGAGAACAACTAAAATTTTTACATTGTATTAAGTACAAATGTATATTTTATTGAAAGCTGTCCCACCGCATGCCCAGATCTGATACAGAAGCATCTAGGCTTCCTGACAGACTTCTTTTGCAAAGCAACTTTTTGTTGTTGAACTAAGTTGCAAAATGTATTGAAAATGTGAAACAAAATTTTATCGCGATTTTACTGTGAATTAACAAGTACAAATGTATAGGAATTTTGTATTGAATCGTACTAAATGTACTAAATGTATGAAAACTATTTGTACTAAATGTATGGCTTTTTGACATCTTACTATCCTAATATTGCCCTGAAAAAATCCCAAAGCGATTTTAAACTTGGAAGTATAATATATTGACTTGTTAAAAATGAGTAACTGCATTGATGTTTATTTTCTTGCCAAGCAAAACTTAACCAAATGACAGTCGGAATTTTTTTCTTGTAGTAACAATTTTCAACGTCATGAAGTTAGTTAAAGTTCTGTATGAAACATTTGACATTTAAATTTTTCTTTCTAAACAAAGTGACTTAATTTGAAGTACAAGAAAATAGCCAGTAGAGGTAAATTTATTGAAAATGTGAAACAAAATTTTGTCGCGATTTTACTGTGAATTAACAAGTACAAATGTATAGGAATTTTGTATTGAATCGAAAAAATAAAAAATAAAAAAATGAGGGAATCGAATCCGCTATTCTTCTCAGCCAAGCGCCTACGCACTAAGCCAAATTACCCGTCGTAATTAACGAATTGTTTTTTTCTAATTATACCCGCAGCTGCAGATTAAAATAGCTTTTGCGTTTTACTGCGGAATCTGAAATTACGCTTTTTTCAGAGGCGCATCCAGATTAATTAACAGCCCCTAATAATAAGTCGAGCTCGCGGCAGGGGTGGGGAAGCAATTAGTCGAAAACTGTGTGCGAAATAATGCACGGGGAAACTACATAGTTTAATATTCTATGTAAACGTGGATTAACCGTTTAACGCCGAAAATGCTAAATTTAACCCTCTTGTGTGCGAGATGCTAGGAAATCACATATACACACACAGATATGCATGTGTATATATATATATATATATATATATATATATATATATATATATATATATATATATATATATATATATATATATATATATATATATATATATATATATATATATATATATATATATATATATATATATATATATATATATATATATATATATATATATATATATATATATATATATATATATATATATATATATATATATATATATATATATATATATATATATATATATATATATATATATATATATATATATATATATATATATATATGTATATATATGTATATATATATATATATATACATATATATATATATATATACATATATATATATATATATATATATATATATATATATATATATATATATATATATATATATGTATAAAAATATAAACATATATATATATATATATATATATATATATATATATATATATATATATATATATATATATATATATATATATATATATATATAACCAACTAACAAAACGTAAAATGTTCAGGAGGGACATTTAAGTCACTTTTGCTTGGCAAGAAAATAAACATCAATGCTGTTAGTCATTTTTAAAAGGTCAATATATTATACTTTCATGTTTAAAATCCTTAGGGACTTTTTTCAGGGCAATATTAAGCTAGTAAGATATCAAATAGTCAATGATCATGTTTTTGTAAAAAAATGCACTTGGTCACTTTCTCCTGTATGATTACGATATAAACATTCCTATATACAGGACCAACCTGCCGATGGTTATGCCTGTAGGAAGAGCTACCGCTATATTGAATGATATCACACTGGATATTGATGTGTTTCATGTGTCTGAAGGAGTATTCCGAAGCGGGATTATTTTACATCTTTAGCAAGAGTCTTCTTGCTTACTTTGTAATTTATGTTTTTTTTTATTCGACTTAAATGGTGTAATGGTCAGTGTGTTTAGCTACCGTGCTGGAGGTCCCGGGTTCGATTCCCAGGGGGGGTGAAAATAAATATTATTGATTTTACACTGTAATATTTATTTAATATTACCCTGGAATGGTTCCTGAAGCGCAAGAGTAATCACCTTGCCTTCAAGTAATGATCAAGATAACACTGTGTCAATTCGATACAGTGCCCTATGCACCATCGGGTGCGGATAAGGGTTGTAAGTAAATATGTATATACAATTAAAATTCCGAAATTAGAGAAGTGTGAAGAATAAATTGTAAATCATGGAGTAGAAATGTGAATGTCATACTTATTAAAGTGATCATTTAAATCAACCAATGACACGTCGTGACGTAAGCCCTGTAAAGACACAGACTTCCAAATTCTTCTGCATCCATATTGATATGTAAATCGTAAGTAGGAATATTTAAATCCATTTTTTTTATTAAATTTTCCTAGTTTGTATTTTTACTAAACGTGTGAAAGGGGTTTAGTGACGTATTAACTAACCTAACCTAACCGTACAGGGCGGTGGAGTACCGCCAGTCAGTCGCCCTTAAGGGGATAGAATCATATTTATGCATTAATGAGCCAAGCCACACATAAACTGCCTTTGACTTATTCACTCGCCTAAAGACCTAACGACTGGGAACACGATAATTGGGACGAGATTTATTCTGATTTATGAACAACATTTGTTCAACTAATTAACCTTCAGTTCGCTTCCAAGCTCGAATGGGCGGTTTTACACTCCAAATCAACAACTGATTTTTTACATCTCGACATAGACGAAGAAGAATTCAATTAAATTAAATTCAATTTATTTATTTCAATTAATATATACATACATTTTGTCCGCCTCCGTATTGTGATGGTTAGCACGCTCGTCTACCGTTCTTGAGGTCCCAGGTTCGATCCCCAAGGGGGGTATAATAAATACAAGTGATTTTTTCACTGTTACCTATATTTAATATTACCCTGGACTGGTACCTGAAGCGGAGGGCTGATCACCTTTCCTTCATGTGTAAACGATCAAGATAACACTGAGTTTATATAACGCAGTGCCCTTTGCACCATTGAGGTGCGGATAAGGGTTTTATTATGTATTATTATGTAATATATACATTACAAACTATAAAAAAAATTTAATCGTATATATTAAAATACATTAAAATAAAATATATGCAAGAACAATTTCTAAAGGTGTAGAAGAATCCCGCTTCGGAAAACTCCTTCAGACACATGGAACAGATCAATATCCAATGAGATATTGTTGAGCTTAGCTGTAGTTCTTCTTACAGGCATAACCATCGGCAGGATGGTCCTGTGTATAGGAATGTGAAACAATCTATGCCGACGCTGTCTTAGGTAACTATCGGGAACATACAGACCAATGCTCCGGATAATTTCAGGATTATCGATCATACCGCGCAACAATCGATAAAAATATAAGAATATGGAAGTTTGGACATTTACAGGGCTTACGACCGCCATACACACCTGTAACATTCATTCATTCAAACCCTTATCCGCACTCCAATGGTGCATAGGGCACAGCATCATATAATTATAATTACAATTAATAGCAGTGTTATTTTGATCGTTAACACATGAAGGAAAGGTGATCAGCCCTCCGCATCAGGTACCAGTCCAGGGTAATATTGAATAAATATGAGAGTGGTAAAATCACTTATATTTATTTAACCCCCAGGGAATCGAACCCGGGACCTGCAGTACGGTAGCCGAGCGTGCTGATTGATCATAATTAATAATCATAAATACGTGTGGTATTAATAGAGTAAAACTTTTTTATATTATTTTTTTGACATCTCAACAAAGATGATGAAGAATATGGGAGTCTGCTGACATTTCAATGAAAATTATTTTTTCTAGCTTTTCTCAAGTATGTGATAATAATCCTGGATTTGGCCTCACATATAAATGAAAGAGTTTCTGCTCAATAAAAAGCTTCTTAGCTTAGTTGAAAATCTAACCATAGATGTCTCTAGTGGAATTCTAGATATTCAAGCACTTTGTTTCGAAATTTAAACAATACATTAAAAGTTCCAATAATTCAAGTAGTGTGGTTGTAATCATGAGTAGAGTTTTGTCCGCCTCCGTAGTGTAATGGTCAGCACGCTTGGCTACCGTTCTGGAGTTAAGTAAAAATAAGTGATTTTTTCACTCAAATATTTATTCAATACTACCCTGGACTGGTACTTGAAGCGGGGGGCTGATCACCTTTCCTTCATGTGTAAAACGATCAAGATAACACTGCGTTTATATTACACAGTGCCCTATGCACCACTGGGTTGCAGATAAGAGTTTATTATTATCAATTTATTAGAGTTGGTGAGTGCCACATGTGTGTAAAGTGATCACTTAAACCACTTATGAGAGTCGCAAGCCCCCGTAAATACCCAGACATCCATATTCTTCTTCGTCTATGTTGAGATGACAAAAGAAAATTGTGTCCTATTCACCAATGACTTGGAAAATAACTTCGGATTGTGTGTAATTAGTTGCTAGTTGGAATATGGCCAATAATACGTTGCACAAACTACCCTTCGCTACTACCCTTCGCTGTAATTTATTAAGGGTAGGTTTATACAGCATTTTCCACCCTATTATATCATCCCTTGATTTCATTCTTCCATTCTTGTTTACTCTACTGTTAGACTTGTTTTTGTAAAAAGAGAATATCAGTTTTTTCCATACTGCTTTTTTTATTGTTTGTATATATGTTGAAAGTCATTAAACGAAATCGTTTATGATATATCGTTTGTGAATAAGGATTAGAATTCACTAAAAGTGTTGTAAAAATATGGGTTTTCATATCTCAATATCGTTTAAAGTAATACAAATAAACATTATCCAGTGTGATAACATATTTTTCTTATTTACATCATTTTGAGTGTGTCCAAATAAATGTGTGTGATTATAATACAGTATTCGGACCTCACATACTAATCTAAGAGTTTCTGCTTAATAAAAAGCTTCTTTACATCTCACTAATAGATGTCTCTAGTGAAGTTCTAGTGATTCAAGAACAAGGTTTCTAAATTGGTTCATATGTATAGAACTTCCAAGAATTTGAGTAGTGTGGTTGTCAATAATGGGTAGAATTGGTGAATGTTACACGTGTGTAAAGTAATCACTTAAACCAGCCTATGACGGTCGTCAGCCCCGTAAATGCCCAGACTTCCATATTCTTCTTCATCTTTGATGAGGTGTCAAAAAATAATATTTTTCTTATCGTGATTTTTATTTTATTTTTCGTGTTGGCATATTTTTGAAGGTTATTTGTTGGTTAATTCCTTATTTACACGAGAGATTTGATCCAAAGAAACCATATAGAGAAAATCGTTACAAAAATTCGGTTTGCAAATTTAATTCAAACATATCGCTCACTCCTTTCATTATATATATAAAAAAACTTGATTTTTCAGGAGATCGTTTTTAAAGTATAAAAATAAAATGAAATGTATTAAAAATAAATATCAAGCCACTAATTGAACTTTTTACTGTGCAACAGATCTTTTTAGGTAAAACCTAAATGTTTTTTCTCCATTTGAAAAATATTTAGTATGTTTAAAAAATATATTAAACAATACCTTTTCTTCAAAATGCAAAAACAACACTTTCTGCCCTGTAGCAGGTAAATATTAAGTTAAAAATATGCCGCTTTTGCTGGGATATAGTACATTTTCTGAACATTACGAAAACATGCACAACTGAAAAATTACGATTTTTGATATGTGACATTGTTGAAAGGAGTGAGCGATATGGACTTTTTCATAAATTAAGAGGAACTATGGGAAAGAATTGGTGAATGTTACACGTGTGTAAAGTGATCACTTAAACCAGCCTATGACGGTCGTCAGCCCCGTAAATGCCCAGACTTCCATATTCTTCTTCACCTTTGATGAGATATCAAAAAATAATATGAAAATAACCACTATTGTTTAATATATTTCCATGATTTTTCACTAGCGTTGATTGTGTATCGTTTACAATTAAATTCAACATATTTCGATTATGTGCATTTTAAAGTATCGTAGTTTTTGTAACACGCTGTTATAATTCTCTTTTATAACATACATGTCGTGGCGGGGTGAAGAGTTAGGTGAAAATTCCCAATCGATAATCCCGAACGTTAATGAGAAATTGCACGCCACGATAATTACCCGCGTTCTGAAAACCTTCGTCAACCCTCGATGTGTTACTTTATTCGTTCGTAATATATCGAGGGTTGTACAGTCTAAATGTGTGTCACAAATTTAATTAGGGGATGAAGCGTTTCGGAACTTGGAAGTCCTGGTTAAGGGCGAACCCTTAAATGATAAGTAAAATCGATTTATATTAAAAGATTTTGGTGGAAACATACACATAAGTATATATATATTTAATTTTATTGTAATTAAAGAAATTCGTTTTATTTTGATATTATTTTTTGACATCTTATCAAAGATGAAGAAGAATATGGATGTCTGGGCATTTACGGGGCTGATGACCGTCATAGGCTGGTTTAAGTGATCACTTAAACCAGCCTATGTAGCCATATTCCAACTAGCACCTAATTACAAACAATCTCAAATTATATTCCGAGTGATTGGTGAACAGGATACTTTTTTGTCATGTCAACATTGACGAAGAAGAATATGGAAGTATGGGCATTTACGGAGCTTGCGAACCTCATAGGTGGTTGAAGTGATCACTTTATACACGTGTAACATTCACCAATTCCACCTATTATTATCAACCACTCTACTCAAATTCTTGGAAGTTCAATATATATGAACCAATTTAGAAACCTTGTTCTTGAATCACTAGAACTTCGCTAGAGACATCTATTAGTGAGATGTAAAGAACCTTTTTATTAAGCAGAATCTCAGGGTTTCGTTTTATTTCGTTTAATTGTATTTTTTTTCTTCGACTAATTTGTTTTTAAGCATTTTTATGTCTTATTTTTTTATATCTGTCAGAAGGTTATTGGAGTATTTGTTTTCCAAATATTTAAAGTTCTATTGGAATTGTTTGTTATTGTATTTTGGTTATTTATTGTAACTGCAGACAGTTGGTAGAATTCCGTATTAAATTGTTGGGTAATATATCCAAAATTAAACTTTAAACATAAAACTAAAATATATTATTTTCAAGTCCCAAAAAAAGAATTAAAAAAATGCAATTGTACGAGTATTTAATTGTGAAAAATACATTAATCATAAAATAACACCCTTATCCGCACCCAATGGTGCATAGGGCACTGTATCATATAAACGCAATGTTATCTTGATCGTTTACACATGAAGGAAAGGTGATCAGCCTTCCGCTTCAGGTACCAGTCCAGGGTAATATTGAATAAATATTACAGTGAAAAAATCACTTTTATTTATTTTACCCCCCTTGGAAATCGAACCCGGGACCTCCAGAACGGTAGCCGAGCGTGCTGACCATTACACTACGGAGGCGGACAAAAGAAAATCATAAGAAATATTAATATTCAAGTTGCCTAAATGACTTCACAATACCAAAATACAATTGTTGGGAATGTATCCAAAATTAAACATGGTTACTAGATTCATATCTACATTTATTTGGGACAATTCATGGATATTTTTTTTCTTATTAAAATGAGTTTAATGATTGTTCTCTGTACAATTGTGTTTTGGTAGGGTTCAAGGTGTTGTTATGCTTCCCCGGAAGGGTAGCCAGAGAAAAAAGAACGCCACACCAATCTTTCACCATTCGTGCATCTCCTCACACATACTCAAATGCGATAAATGTACAAATAATAAATTTATGGGTACATATATAATTTTTAAATGTTCAAAAAAGTGAGGACTGACTGTATTCGGAAATCACGATGAATGTATTCATATATTTTTCTTAAATGAAAAGGAGAATTGTGTGAAGATCGAGGACTGACTGTATTTTGAAACGTAATAGAGAAACGTATGGTATATATGTAACTAGAATAGTTACATGTCACATATTCTCGGTACATTGTTCATGTCAAGGTTTACAGGGTGATTTGCATTATATCGAATATAATGTACTTTGATTTGCTTTATGACACTTTTATATATCATATGTATACCGGCAGGACCTCGTTTGAACGGCATTGTCACGCGAACATACATAATTCCACATGTCGCTCACTCCTTTCAACAACGTCGTATATCAAAAATCGACCATTTTCAGTTGTGCATGTTTTCGGAATGCCCAGAAAATGTACTTTATCCCAGCAAAAGAGGCATATTTTAAACTTAAAACTTACCCGCTACAGAGCAAAAAGTGTTATTTTTGCATTTTGAAGAAAAGGTACCTATTGCTTAATTTTTTTTTAATATACTAAATAATTTTCAAATGGAGAAAAAACTTCCTTTTTTTAATTAAAAAGATCTGTTGCACAGTAAAAAGTTCAATAAGTGGCTTGATATTTATTTTTAATACATTATATTACATTTTTAAACTTTAAAAACGAACTCCTGAAAAATCAATTTTTTTTACTACTACTACTACTACTACTACCATCACGCCGTTTCCCCGCAGGGGTAGGCAGAGAGGATGGAACGCCACACTCTTCTGTCCTGACATACACTCCTAGCCTCCTTCACATCCATACATCTAGTCATACATGCCCTCCGATTACGCAGACTTTTGACACCGCCAGATTTTTTTCAATTTTTTTTAATATAATGATATGTTAGAATTAAATTTGCAAACTGAATTTTTGTAACGATTTTCTCTATATGGTTTCTTTGGAACAAATCTCTCGTGTAAATAAGGAATTAACCAACAAATAACCTTCAAAAATATGCCAACACGAAAAATAAAATAAAAAAAACACGATAAGAAAAATATATGGCGATGTGTCACAAATAAGAAGAACGACGTTATATCATATTATATCATATTTATGCAACCTCTTTCGACACCTAGAGAAAAATGCGATACGAGCAAACCGTGAATTGACTGTGATTTATAATGAAAATAAACAGCTGTTGGAAAAGCTGAATTTTCCAGCTTAATAAAACAGTAATCTCATTGAGTATTTAAAAATACATATCGCTCACTCCTTAAAAATATAATACAATGTATTAAAAATAAATATCAAGCTACTTATTGATTTTTTTTCTGTGCAATAGATCTTTATAAGTAAAACCTGAATGTTTTTTCTCTATTACAAAAATATTTAGTATATTTAAAAAAATAATCAAACAATACCTTTTCTTGAAAATGCAAAAAAACAAGTGTCGGGTTGTGGTCCTGTGGTTAGTGTCGCGGACTCTTAAGTCAGAGTTTCTCGGTTCGAACCCCTCTACCGCAACTTGATACCTATTCCTAATAATGAGCCGCTTAGGCTCACAAAAATAGAATGAAATTGAAATGTTTGTGAAAATAATAAAAACGCAAATATTTCTCTTTAAAAAAAAAAACTAAAAAAAACATTTTCTGCCCTGTTGCGGGTAAATATTATGTTAAAAATATGCCGCTTTTGCTGAGATATAGTAAATTTTCTGGGCATTCCGAAAATATGCACAGCTGAAAATTTACGATTTTGATTTATGGCGTTCTTGAAAGGAGTGAGCTCTTTATGTTGTCTCTAAGTGACACTCCAGCTGACCATCTAAGCATTCGCATTTCAGCAGTTTCTAGTTGCCTAGAGCTGATGTTCATCGACCATGTCTCACTTACGTACATTTTACTAGTGAATAGACTGGCTAATCTTCTTCTGGCAGAATGTATAAACATGCATTGAAATTTCAAACACAAACGTATGATAAATTGCCCCGTTTATTTGTTTTCTTCCTCAAAATAACCGCAATCTCGAAATGAAGTGCTTCCTTTTTCACTGCTAAGTCTCGAGTCATAAATCAAATCCATTAGAATCTCGTAAACATAATGTATGCACATCTATCCAGATTACATATACAACACAAACGCAACGAAAAATCATGCCAAAAATAACATTTATGCAATACACCATTTTTGACATCTCAACATAGATGAAGAAGAATATGGAAGTCTGGACATTTACAGGGCTTACGGCCGTTATAGACTGGTTTATATATACTTCTCATATTTAAATCGATTCAATTTAATTCAATTTATTCAATAATTAATATATACATTACAAACAAACATTTAAGGCGTATACATTAAAAAAACAAATTAAAAATTACGCAAGAAGACTCTTGTTAAATGTGTAGAAGAATCTCGCTTCGGAAAACTCCTTCGGACACATGGAACAGATCAATATCAAATGTGATATTGTTCAACATAGCGGTAGCTCTTCCTACAGGCATAACCATCGGCAGGTTGGTCCTGTGTATAGGAATGTGAAACAATCTATGCCGACGCTGTCTTAGGTAACTATCGGGAACATACAGACCAATACTCTGGATAATTTAATTTTAATAATTTTATTTCTGGATAATCAATCACTTATTTGTGTTTGATTTCTATTCAATTTTATGCTAACATAACCAATGAGGCTGGGTTTGCTTTGAGTTTTTTAGTTTAGTTAGTGGGATCTTTTTTTTGTATTTATATTTATATTTTATTCATATTTTTTTGTATTTTAATTTATGTCATGCAATACAAAAGAGTTTAAAATAAAGAAATAAAAGGATGAGATTTAGGGAATGAGAAGTCGTGCGAATCTTAACGAACTTTTCAATAAACGGACAAACATCTAACAGATTCTGAACACACCCATTCGTAACATGTACGCCAGCGATCAATGGTGATGATAAAGCCATTGTTGTTTTATGCTTTGAGGTTCATAAAATGCATCCATTCAGTCATTACAAGATCAAACAGCTTTGGATGCAAACAAAGTTTATTGCAGCAAAAAGCAGGATCGTTAAAAATCATCCTACCATCAAAAGTCTTCAACTGCGCATATGAAAGGTTGATTTACAACATAAAAAAAATCAATATTTAAAATTTTATATATTTTTTCGACTTTTAAATATCGTGACAATTTAAAAAAATTACGTAAGTTTTACTTGGTAAGTACAGCAATTTATTAAAATCTATTGTAACATGTGTTTCAGCGTATTCCGTATCATTTTCAAACACCAAATGTGAAGCTACATAAGTAAGTCATAATTTTAGAATTGTTTCCTTTAATTTCAAAAGTAAACACAAAAAAAATAAATCATGGATAATTCATGAACTAATAATTTCTATTCAACAAAGAAATAAGCTATATAAAATGTATACCCCACACACAGGCCATGCCTTTGTGGGATATTTTTTTGTAGTATATTATGTATTTTTTATGTATTTTTTTTTGTACTTGTATTTATTTATATTATATTGTTTAATGCAAACAAATTTAAAATTAAGAAAAAATAGAATAAACTTCACATACGGTGTTTGAAAATGATAAGACATGCATCAAAACACGTGTTACAATAGATTTGAAGAAAAAGTGGTATTTAATTAGTGATATACAATATAATATATAAAATCATACTTTAAACCAGGCATAGGGAACCTTTCTATTTCAAAAGGCCACATTCACTTATCTCATTCAACTTGAGGCCGCAGTAAAGAAAACTTTGACACCCCCACTATAAACTAAATACATTAATTATATCACAATATAAATTGTTAAAAATGCAATTAAAAAAATATAGAAAATATGCATATTTACAAAAATTGGCATCAGTCAAAAGGCCGCACTAGAATTTCTAAAAGGTCGCATACAGCCTTAAGGCCGCAGGTTCCCCATGCGTGCTTTAAACCCTAACCATAACTTAAATGTAATTATTATTAAAATGCACTACTGAAATTAACTCAATTTTAATTAATTTTGTCAGAAAAATGAAATTAGATCATGGTTTCAAACCCTGCCTTGTGTATATAATTTTATAAATGAATTTTGTCTAGTTTCTCACCAGTCTGATGAAGTCGGAAATGATAAAACCCGGTCGCTGGTCAAATGAAATATATTTTAGTCATACAGGAGAAAGTGACCAAGTGTATTTTTTTTTACAAAAAAACTACTATTTGACTAATTGATATCTTACTAGCTTAATATTGCCCTGAAAAAATCCCAAAGGATTTTAAACTTGTAAGTGTAATATACTAACTTGTTAAAAATGACTAACTGCATTGATGTTTATTTTCTTGCCAAGCAAAAGTGACTTAAATGGCCCTCCTGAACATTTTTAAGTTTTGTTAGTTTGTCACTTTCTCCTGTACGACTACGATATGTACAAAAAAACTTTTTATTTATCATTTTATTATTTCAAATGGAAAGTGCTTTTGTTTTTTTAATCTTAGTTATGTTGCTATTAAGTTTTTTAAATTGAAATTATAAGAGGGAATTTGTCACGTAATAAAATTAAGGGATGGGACGCAACTCGAGTTACTTGACATTTCTCAAGAGCAACTTACCCCTATTCAAAGCCTTCGGGGATGAAAAGTACTTTTCTCGACCCCCGAGACTAGTTCAGAAATTGAGGGTAGAGGGAATTTCTAATTTTTGTTTTATACATACTGTGTTTTAACAACAAAAAATATCACTTAACTTTATAAAAGGTTTTAGAAACTTCAGAAAATTGGCCCTGTGGATTTATGAATTGCGAATTGTGAATGCAATAGTGTAAAATAAAAATAAAACACATGGCATCAGTTCTTATTTTACGTTTAATTAAAGTTTCACTTGGAAAATACTACCATTACTTAAAATCCACTGTGACGCGTGTTTTGATGCATTCCGCATCATTTTCAAACACTGTTAGTTAATAAAATTTCAAATGTCAATACAAATACAAATTATTTACAAAACTGGGTTTTCTCCACTTATGAGTTCTTTTTTTACATTTTTTAACATAGATGAAGAAGAACATAGAAAGTAGACTTTGTTAATCGGCAAATAAAAATAAAGTCTTTTGTTGTTTTTATAAAATATCATAATTTGACATGTGAGTTTATTTTTATGACACCAATCCAGAAGTCTTTCAATTTTAATTTTTTTCTAGTATGTAACAGTCGTTTATGCAACGAATTTTTTTGAAAATCTATTGTCATTGATAATGTATTCTTTACTGTAATTATACATATTTTTCTTGATATTGTTAAAGGCATAATACGAAATAAAAGTATATAAGTTTGATAAATAATAATAAAACCCTTATCCGCACCCCAATGGTGCATAGGGCACTGTGTCATATAAACGCAGTGTTATCTTGATCGTTTATACATGAAGGAAAGGTGATCAGCCCCCCGCTTCAGGTACCAGTCCATGGTAATTTTGAATAAATATTACAGTGAAAAAATCACTTACATTTATTTTACCCCCCTTGGGAATCCATCTCGAGACCTCCAGAACGGTAACCGAGCGTACTGACCATTACACCACGGAGGTGGACAAATTATATGTTTACATATATATATATATATATATATATATATATATATATATATATATATATATATATATATATATATATAAATATATATATATGTATATATATATATATATATATATATATATATATATATATATATATATATATATTATATATATATATATATATATATATATATATATATATATATATATATATATATATATATATATATATATATATATATATATATATATATATATATATATATATACACGAGTGATATATTGCCGATATATCACTCGTAGGGTGAATTATCCAGTATCCAATATAATGAATAATTAAAAATCGTTTTCTTTCAAAGCCAACTTTAGTTGTCTTTTTCAAAGTAAAGAAAAATGCTTTCTTATCGCAACACCGTGAAGGGCTTTATTTGCCATTGTGTATAGGGGTAAGAGATAGGGGGGAGGCATGGGGAATATAAGTTTCACTTGGCCGAGCGACTGTGAATACAACCTTTAATTAATCTGTGTAAATGACGCAAGATTAAAATCTGATGACTTGGCAGTATTGCTCAACGGTTCTTAAGCAAAAAATTCAAAGGTCTTACGAATCTTTCAAAGTAACTTAAGGGCCCGTTCTTATAAAGTCTTTTTTATAATGAAATATTTTACATAATTTTTTATTTATTTTGTAATTTGGAAAGAGTTGATTTTTTTTCAACTGGCAAAATCTATCAAATGATAATGATTTTGCGTTTAGTTTGTAGAACTTCATTATTTTTTAAATCAAACACAGGTTTTATTAAATAATACATGGAAATTAATATTTTGACCATTCGCCTAGTTATGACATTTTCAAACGAATGTGAAGATTAAATGGACTGACGGTCCTTATGCAGCTATACAATTCTAGATACTTAAGTAATAGTTTTAACATGTGCCATAACTAGGTGTAACAATATTCATTTTTATACAACTTAGTACACTCAAAAAATCTGTGTTTGATTTAAAAATTAATACGTAAACTAACATATGTAATAGAGAAACGTTTGAAAATATGATTTACGATTTTTTTATTTTAGCTAATAATTTGATCAATTAATTTATTCAAAACATTTTGAGTGTGAACATATTTGGACACACTCAAATCTTATAAACTTTTATTTATTTTCACCCCCCCCCCCCGTTTTTTTGTAGTTTAAAAAAAAAGGAATAACCCGCAAAGCGTCTATTTTAGAAGATTGTCTGCAGGTAAGATAGTAAGGATAGGGAAATGTGAAAAATACATCACAAACACCCTGACCAATTGAAAATAAATATTTCTTGAATTCATTTTGCAATTGGCGGGAATCGAACCCGCGACGCCAGTTTCGCAATCGAGCGTCTACCTGACTACGCCACGGCGCCTGTCATTGTCTGTATTGTGTGCGTGATGAAAGATGTAGTACCATATTTTAAAAAACTTAATAAAAAAAAATAATAAAATACGTGTCATTAAAATTGATTTTTTTAATTTTTATTTTTAAATCATTTTCGACGGGGTGTACATTGAAATGCTGAATGCTGATAATAATGTTTCTTTTAAAAAACGATGAAGGATTTTACGGCTCGTCAATTGAATCGTGCATAAGAATAACTCAATTTCATGAAATTTCGAGGAAATTCCTGAAAAATCTTTTTCGCACACGTTTTACTCAATGCCGAATCAATAAACTGCCGTTTCGAAAATAAACACGAACATCAAAGACAGTAAATGAAGTCTTGTGTTCCAGTACATTTATTATATGTGTACACCTTCATAAATGTATGGGTCAATCACAAGATGTAATGTAATCTCGCGATTGACATTAAACTATTCGTTCGATATTTGCGACCATTTTGACATTTTATTTTTAATTTATTTATTAAAGTTACATTTTTTAATAAAATTTTTATACAGTCATACATATCGCTCCTTTCAAGAACGTCATAAATCAAAATAATTGATTTTTCAGGAGAACGTTTTAAAAGTTTAAAAATATAACATAATGTGTTAAAAATTAATATCAAGCCACTTATTGAACTTTTTACTGTGCAACATATCTTTTTAGGTAAAACCTGAAGGTTTTTTTCTCCATTTGAAAAATATTTAGTATATTTAAAAAAAAATCTTTAAAATATATTTAAATATTAAAAATATATTTTAACATGGACAAAAGTTTTTGTCCATGTTAAAATATATTTTGTATATTTAAAAAAATAATTAAACAATACCTTTTCTTCAAAATCTAAAAACAACACTTTCTGCCGTGTATCGGGTAAATATTGAGTTAAAAATATGACGCTTTTGCTGGGATATAGTACATTTTCTGGGCATTCCGAAAACATGCACATGATTGATTTATGACGTTCTTGAAAGGAGTGAGCGATATGTGTACACCTTCATAAATGTATGGTCAGTCGCGAGATTACACGTAATGTCGCGATTGACATTAAACTATTTGTTCAATATTTGCGACCATTTTGACATGGTTACATTTTTTAAATACAATTTCTGTACATTTATACATATGGCAAACATATAATTTTAGTTTTGCTGTGCCTCTCCAAAAAAGAGACTGCGTTCTTGTGCTTGGAGAGGGACTTACACTCAAAGTTTTTCGTTTTATTTGATTTATGGTAAAATAGTATTTTTCTTTTCTTTTAAATGTTTTTTAAAAGATTTACATGGGCATTAATTTTATTCTTAAGAATTTTGATATCTTTAGTTTTTTTTATTTCTTTAGGGAGTTTATTGAAGTATTTAATTCACATTTTATTTTTATTTTATATCAATTTATACAAGATAAATTACTTAGTTAAAATATACAGTATAAATTATATTGTAAGGATACTCAATTTATATTATTAAATGTATTTTATTTATTTTTTCGGAATTCACTTTGTGGTAAGACAAGATAGTATTTTAAATGAGAACACTCGTTTTTTACCACTTGAATTATATATTTATTTTTAACAACGACTAGTTTCGCAAGCTACAAATGCTTCCATCTACGGGTTTGAATATAAACTCCATGTTTGTACCTCACGAAATTAGTCGTAGTAAAAATAAATATAACTCAAGTGGTAAAAACAAATGTTCTGATTTACAATATTATTACATGTAGCTGGGCTAGTAGCAAAAAATACAGTAAACAAACAGAATATAAAGTTAAAACAGTGAATCCATACAAAAGTATAAGACGAATTAAATTTATAGGTTTTACATACATATTATTCTTCTTCAAACCCTTATCCACACCCGATGGTGCATAGAGCACTGCATCATATAAACGCAGCGTTATGTTGATCGTTAACACATGAAGGCAAGGTGATCACTCCTACGCCTCAGGGACCAGTCCAGGGTAATATGAAATAAGTATTATAGTGTAAAATCACTAATATTTATTTTTAACCCTCCCTGGGAATCGAACCCGGGACCTCCAGCAAGTTAGCTAAACACGCTTACCATTGCACCACGGAGGCATACATATTATAGTATGGTGCTTCCACACATAGTCATATTTTGTATGTTGTATACTTTATCATGAAATAATAAATATAATGATTAAAGAAAACACTTCGTTTTTTACCACTTGAGTTTTATTATAGACTACATGTATCAGAAGTTAAACTTCCATCATTCAGATCTGTATAATAACATAGTTATTATACAGACCTGAATGATGGAAGTTTAACTTCTGAAACATGTAGTCTATAATAAAACTCAAGTGGTAAAAAACGAAGTGTTTTCTTTAATCATTGTAACATGTCTTACCACAAAGTTAATGCCGAAACAATAAATAAAATAAATATAATTTTAATTATTTTGAAAAAAATGCATTTTCGATTCATAGGTTACTGTTGTAACGTCAGTACGGCTGTCCAAATTTAAAACACAGTAAGGAACATTTTTTTTGGAGTACGTTTTTTTTTGCATTTATGGACTAAGTAGACTCTACTTAGAAAAAAAAACGTACTACAAAAAAAATGTCCCTTACTGTGTTTTAAATTTGGACAGCCGAGTAGTACCTACATATTTCTGATGTACACCTGTGTAATCAAGATGTAAAAAATATTTCAGGGGTTTCACGGAGGCGGACAAGTCTAGTTCAAGGACTAGTCCAGGGTAATATTAAATAAATATTAGAGTAAAAAAGTCTCTTTTATTTATGTCGCCCCCTGGGAATCGAATCCGGGACCCCCAGAAAGGTAGCTGAGCGTGCTGACCCATACACTACGGAAACGGACAATGTAAATTACTCACCGTTTAAAAACACAACACGCGTGAAGGGTTACATAACAGCATCATAAGAGATGTAATATTACTTACAGATGAAACTCGCAGCTGTCATATCGCGCATTCGGGAGAGAAAGTGTGCCAGAAGCGTTTGACATTTGTCAGCTGTTGGAAGCGCCGCCATTTTCTTTTCCTGTGAAATATGACGCTTCATATTTGGCGCCCTGTATCAACTGCTTGCGTAGAAAGTATTCTTTATTATAAAGTTTCATTTTTTTATAATTAAAATGTAACTTTGTTTTAAAATCACTATGAATATTTTTTTTATAACTTAATTATAATGTCTACCGGTTTCGAAGCTAACCGCTTGTTTATCAAGACTTGGTGCCTTATTAGGAAAATGTAAAAAACGAATTAAACATATAAATTACCTATGTGACGGATCTTGATTGATAAATATAAATTAAATATGCTATAAATCCTTGTTCATAATAGGCAGAGATAATTTTTTAAGGCAACTAATAAATATAAATAATAAAAAAAATATATAATCTTACGTTAAATAATATTGCGACACGCGTTTCGATGCATTCCGCATCATTGACTATAAAATGATGCAGAATGCATCGGAACAAGTGTCTAAAAAACAAATTTAAAGAAATATTGGTGTTTATAGAGTAAAATTGAAATTAAATATGAATCAATTTAGTTTTTTTAAGAATATTTAATATACAGTTACTTGATAAAAACCTATCAGCGGAAGCTAAACTGGCAGTGCAGAACGGAGTCCTGGTTCCAACTCTAATGTATGGAAGAGAAACATAGAGTTGGCAAAAGAAGGATGAAAGTAGACTGAATGAAGTCGAAATGCGATCTCTCAGAAGAATGTGCGACAGAACGATGTACGATAGATGTGCGAATAGTGAAATAAGGAAAGAATGCAAAGCCGAGATAAGCATTATCGATTAATTTAAGAAAGGTGTATTGAGATGGTTTGGACATGTAGAACGAATGAGTGAGGAAAGAACGGTAAAACAAATTTATGAGGCAAATGTTAGTGGGAAAAGAAGCAGAGGAAGACCGAGAAAAACATGGCACGATCAGGTATGCCAAAAACTTAAAAGTGGTCAGTCGTAACAATCGGCGGGTATGTATGAGGAGATGCATGAACGTGGAAGAGGCGAAGAATGTTTGCAAGGACAGAGTGGTGTGGCGCTCTATTCTCTCTGCCCACCCCTGCGGGGAAGCGGCGTGATGGTTAGTTAGTTCAGTTACTTGATACCTAAAATCTAATAGCTACAGGATATAATTTTCTTTGAAATAGACATACAAATTGCTAACTTACCGATTTTACAGTCGGAGGAAGTTATTAATGATATTAATGTCTTCTTTATGTTGCAATAAAATGCATCCGAGAAACGGAACATCATCAATGCAGAAAATAATAGTTGTCGCGAATAAAATAGATCGCGTTTCCTGTACTTTGTTGTACAACCATCCGAAAATTGCAATGTGTCTATTACACCCATGGTATAATTTTTGAAGAGCTTACTAACTGCATCGCTCACTCCTTTCAAGAACGTCATAAATCAAAAAACTTGATTTTTCAGGAGAACTTTTTCGTTTTAAACTTTAAAAATATAATACAATGTATTGAAAATAAATATCAAGCCACTTACTGAACTTTTTTCTGTGCAACAGATCTTTTTAGGTAAACCTGAAGGTTTTTCCTCCATTTGAAAAATATTTTGTACATTTAAAAAATAATTAAACAATACCTTTTCTTCAAAATGCAAAACAACACTTTTTGTCCTGTAGCGGGTAAATATTAAGTTAAAAATACGCCTCTTTTACTAGGATATAGTACATTTTCTGGGCATTCCAAAAACATGCACAACTGAAAATTGACGATTTTTGATTTATGACGTTCTTGAAAGGAGTTAGCGACATAATCATCATAATCCTTTTACCAATCTACCTAAGTAACTATCTATTAAGCGGCTTCCCCGCAGGGGTAGGTGGAGAAAATTGAACGCCACACCACTCTGTCTTTGCAAACAATCTTTGCCTCAAGCAAAATTCAAGAAATTGAATCAAGTTTTTGTTTTCACTCTTGAAGTTTGCCGTTTCTTCTTATAATCAACTCTCTAAAATATCGAAAATGCGTACACTATAATTATATATATTCAGACGTATGATGTGATTATCATGGACACTAAACATATGCAGTGAATCTTGAATTTAAGCATGTATAATATTAAGAGAACGTTTTTATTTTTTAGTACGTTTTTACAATAAAAAAATTATATACATAACAAACAATATTCAAGGCGCATATATTAAAAATAAGCAAGAAGACTTGGTATAGAAGAATCCCGCTTCGGAAAACTCCTTCGGACACATGGAACACATAAATATCCAATGTGATATTGTTCAACATAGCGGTAGCTCTTCCTACAGGCATAACCATCGGCAGGTTGGTCCTGTGTATAGGAATGTGAAACAATCTATGCCGACGCTGTCTTAGGTAACTATCGGGAACATACAGACCTATGTTCCGGATAATTTTAGGATTATCGATTATACCGCGCAACAATCGATAAAAAGCTTAGTTAAATACACATTCCTTCTAGTCTCTAACTATTTAAAAATATAAATAAACAAATAAATAAATAAATAAATATATATATATATATATATATATATATATATATATATATATATATATATATATATATATATATATATATATATATATATATATATATATATATATATATATATATATATATATATATATATATATATATATATATATATATATATATATATATATATATATATATATATATATATATATATATATATATATATATATATATATATATATATATATATATATATATATATATATATATATATATATATATTTAAACGTGTTTTTATTAATATACCCTAATGTAGTATTTTATGTGTGTTGAGATGGTTTGGACATGTGGAACGTATGAGTAAGGAAAGAACGGTTAAACAAATTCATGAGGCGAATGTACTTGGAAAAAGAAGCAGAGGAAGACCGAGGAAAACCTGGCACAATCAGGTATGTCAAACACTTGAAAGCGGTCGGGTCATGAGTCGTAATAATCGTCGGGTATGTATGAGGAGATGCATGAATGTAGAAGAGGCGAAGAATGTTTGCAAAGACAGAGTGGTGTGGCGTTCGATTCTCTCTGGTTAGTTAGTTAGTTGGTTAAGTTATTAATTTATTTGATAGCATTGGTGAATCCGGCATACAGAAGATATTTCAAATATTTGGCACAGTATATATTGTCATTCTCGCGTTATTTATGCAGCATTTCAAAGTACATTTTATCGTATTGACATACGAGAATACAAATACATTGTATGCTCGTTTTAACGTGACAAAATCGCTCCATTAAACCAACGCCCGTGTAAGCGCTGTGAAGCGTAAAAAGTATTAATGGCCCCTACCAAACCAAAGTACCTACGTACTATTTATTAATTAATTTATATCTTACTTCACGCGACATTATCCATTCGTTCGACAATACCGGCCCAGTCGCTGTGTACTTTTAATATTATTTGTGGATTAACGTGACGATTCAAATTTAAAAATGATTTTTGTAGGACCACTTTTAAGATCGTTGATTACATACAATATTCAATTATAATTTTTATTTGTGTACATTTATTTACAACATTTTGAGTGTGTCCAAAATCTGGATTATCTCCAATTACAGGAGTTATTTTCATATTATTTCTCATGTGTGTGATTATAATCCAGGATTTGGACCTCACATACTAATATGAGAGTTTCTGCTTAGTAAAAAGCTTCTTTACATCTCACCAATAGATGTCTCTAGTGAAGTTCTAGTGATTCAAGAACAAGGTTTCTAAATTGGTTCATATATATAGAACTTCCAAGAATTTGAGTAGTGTGGTTGTCAATAATGGGTAGAATTGGTGAATGTTACACGTGTGTAAAGTGATTACTTAAACCAGCCTATAACGGTCGTCAGCCCTGTAAATGCTCAGACTTCCATATTCTTCTTCATCTTTGATGAGATGTCAAAAAATAATACATTTATTTAAATCACAATTTATATATCACATATTAAGAATTTTTTTTTTGCAGAGACCCACCAAGCCACCTTGTGTGTCTTGTCGGTGGAGTTCTTTTTTAATACATTTTCTATATTACATTTTCTATATTTAATACATGTACTAATACACACAAAAAATATTAAAAAATTAAGAATATAAACATTTTACAATTTTCGTAAAATTGACTCTTGATCATTTACCCATTCCTTTATTTTGCTAAACTAACTAACTAACTAACTAACCATCACGCCGCTTCTCCCGCAGGGGTAGGCAGAGAGAATCGAACGCCACACCACTCTGTCTTTGCAAACATTCTTTGCCTCTTCTACATTCATGCATTTCCTCATACATACCCGACGATTATTACGACACCTGACCCGGCCGCTTTCAAGTATTTGGCATACCTGATTGTGCCAAGTTTTCCTCGGTCGTCCTCTGCTTCTTTTTCCAACTACATTCGCCCCATAAATTTGTTTAACCGTTCTTTCTTCACTCATACGCTCCACATGTCCAAACCATCTCAACACACCTTTCTTAATTTTATCGATAATGCTTATCTCAGCCTTACATTCTTTCCTTATTTCATAATTCGAACATCTATCAAACATCGTTTTGCCACACATTCGTCTGAGGGATCGCATTTCGACTGCATTCAGTCTGCTTTCATCCTTCTTTTGCCAACTCCATGCTTCGCTTCCATACATAAGGGTTGGAACCAGGACTCCATTGTGTACTGCCAGTTTAGCTTCCGCTGATTGATTTTTTTTGCTTTTGTTCCATATTTTATTTTGACCTCTAACATCCGTCGGCAACAAATTAAAAATGTTCGGAACGATATATTGCAGTGTTCGACTTCCATATTTATTGTTAATTCTTGGGACTATCAGACCTTCGTTGTGTGTAAATTGTGTATCATGGTTGTGTACTAGGAGATTTCGATATTTTTGTCTAGTTTGTTGTTCAACAATGATACTCATTCACAATATTCAATAGGCAGTAATTTCAAATGTTTATATCGCTCACTCCTTTCAAGAACGTCATAAATCAAAAAACTTGATTTTTCAGGAGAGCGTTTTTAAAGTTTAAAAATATAGCACAATGTTTTAAAAATAAATATCAAGCCACTTATTGAACTTTTTACAGTGCAACAAATCTTTTTAGGTAAAACCTGAAGGTTTTTTCTCCATTTGAAAAATGTTTAGTTTATTTAAAAAAATAATTAAACAATACCTTTTCTTCAAAATGCAAAAATATCACTTTCTGCCCTGTAGCGGGTAAATATTAAGTTAAAAATATGCCTCTTTTGATGGGATATAGTACATTTTCTGAGCATTCTGAAAACATGCACAACTGAAATTTGTCGATTTTTGATTTATGACGTTCTTGAAAGGAGTGAGCGATATATCCAGATTGTTCCTTTGATTAATTGCAGTTACAATTACAACTTCAATTACTTGATTTTTTATTTATTGTTTCTGAATTTACTTTGTGGTAAGACATGTTAAAACTATTAAAGAAAACGCTTGTTTTTTTTTAAACTTTATTTTTCGGAATTTGCTAACTAACTAACTAACCATCACGCCGCTTCCCCGCAGGGGTAGGCAGAGAGAATAGAGCGCCACACCACTCTGTCCTTGCAAACATTCTTCGCCTCTTCCACGTTCATGCATCTCCTCATACATACCCGCCGATTGTTACGACTCCTAACCTGACCACTTTCAAGTATTTGGCATACCTGATCGTGCCATGTTTTTCTCGGTCTTCCTCTGCTTCTTTTCCCGCTAACATTCGCCTCATAAATTTGTTTTACCGTTCTTTCCTCACTCATTCGTTCTACATGTCCAAACCATCTCAACATACCTTTCTTAATTTTATCCATAATGCTTATCTCAGCTTTGCATTCCTTCCTTATTTAAATTTTGTTTTTTTTTTCGGAATTTGCAAATCACATTATAGATACAAATCACTCGTTCCACTCTCTTAAGCTAAAATTATTGCTTTCATTAATTGATTCGGCAGTCACTTTGTGGTAAAATCTATCCATCTTAAATTAATGTTTTACTTAGTAAATACCACTATTCCTTAAAATCTACTGTGACACGTGATTCGATGCATTCCGTATCATACGGTGTTTTAACATGATGCGGAATGCATCGAAACACGTGTCACAGTAGATTTTAAGAAATAGTGGTATTTTCTAAGTAAAACATTAATTAAAAATATAATTATTACACCTTGTACCACATAAAAGCCAAATTATAAATTATTTGGTAAATTTAGAAATCCAAAAAACCTAAATTTTAATTAAAATTTAATAAATAACATATTGTTTCAAAAATTTTCACCTTTGCTTTCCATTTTTCCTTTATTTTCAAACTCCGCCCCCTTGAATAACCCCCCTCCCCCTAACTTACCCCTCTCCTTATTGTTAGAACAGTTTATTATTAATTATGTTTTAGTGTACATTTAGGCCTGAAGATGGAAGCTTAGCTTCCGAAACTGGTAGTCATAAATAAACTCAAGCTGTATAAAAACAAGTGTTTACTTTAACAACTACTTGATACGGGATACAAGAGCTGTCCAAAGTTACTCACCCCACCTTAATGAAGTCAACGACCCATAGGTAGTGTTATTGTTGCATATTTGTAAATTTCTCACCGTACTAAAATTTCTTATTTTGTTGACATAAATTCATTTATATTTTATGTTGCAATATTATTTATAATTTGATTATGATAATATCTTCTTTATAATATAAAGGAACGTCTCGCCAAGTAAGTGAGATGTTGATAGCTGGGAATCAACATCGCAGGAGGCTAATCCCTATTAAAAACAGGACTACACCAAGAAAAAGAATAAGAAGTAACTTACCAATTGAAAGCAGTACTTCAAATTACAACATTTTGAGTGTGTCCAAATACTTGTTCACAAAATCTAGATTATCTCCAATTACAGGAGTTATTTTCATATTATTTTTTGACATCTCATCAAAGATGAAGAAGAATATGGAAGTCTGGGCGTTTACGCAAAAAGCTTCTTTTCATCTCACCAATAGACGTATCTAGTGAAGTTCTATTAAATTCAAGAATAATGTTTAAAAATAATAATAATAATAAAACCCTTATCCGCACCCCAATGGTGCATAGGGCACTGTCATATTAACGCAGTGTTATCTTGATCGTTTACACATGAAGGAAAGGTGATCAGCCCTCCGCTTAAGGTACCAGTCCATGGTAATATTGAATAAATATTACAGTGAAAAAATCACCTATATTTATTTTACCCCCCTTGGGAATCGAACCCGGGACCTCCAGAATGGTAGCCGAGCGTGCTGACCATTACACTACGGAGGCGAACGATGTTTAAAAATAGGTTCATATATATAATGTTTAAAAATAGGTTCATATATATATATAGAACTTCCAAGAATTTGTGTGGTTGTCAAAAATGTAGTGTGGTTGTCAATAATGGGTAGAATTGGTGAATGTTACACGTGTGTAAAGTGATAACTTAAACCAGCCTATGACGGTCGTCAGCCCCGTAAATACCCAGACTTCCATATTCTCCTTCATCTTTGAGGAGATGTCAAAAAATACTTAAAATTATACAAACACTTCATCATCGTTTACCGTATGCCCCGTCTCGTCAATTTTCTTTAGCTAGATGAAAAAAACCACACGTCGGTAGGCACCCACAATCCGTCAAGTTGCCACACCGACGGAGAAACACACCTCCCGCGACATGGCAACACCCGCCTGCGCGGGAAAGTATGGATCGCGGCGGGAAATTACTGTTTACCTCCTGTCACTCTTGACAGGGGATCTGACATATTGTCGCAATATGGCAACACTGATATTTTTTCGGTAAGAAATACGGGTACTCGGCTAGCATAATATATGTTTGTATATAATGTAAGACGATACAAAAGTATCTTTGATTTCTAGCGCCAGATGTGTTTGTTCAGAGTATAATGCTTGGTAAAATTATCCTTATTGGCTGTAAAAGTAAAGGAAACGTAAAATATGTGAATATATTTGTACATATCTTCTTTTTCAAACCTTTATCAGCACCCCAATGGTGCATTGGATCATATCAACGCAGTGTTATCCTGATCGTTAACACATGAAGGAAAGGTGATCAGCCCACCTTCAGCTTCAGGTACCAATCTAGGGTGAAATTGAATAAACTTGAAAAATCACCTTTATTTATTTATTTATTTGACCCCCCCTGGGAATCGAACTCGTGACTTCCAGAACGGTAGCCAAGCGTGCTGACCACTGACAGTACATATATATATATATATATATATATATATATATATATATATATATATATATATATATATATATATATATATATATATATATATATATATATATATATATATATATATATATATATATATATATATATATATATATATATATATATATATATATATATATATATATATATATATATATATATATATATATATATATATATATATATATATATATATATATATATATATATATATATATATATATATATATATATATTTATATATATATAATAATAATAATAATAATAATACCCTTATCCGCACCCCAATGGTGCATAGGGCACTGTGTCATATAAACGCAGTGTTATCTTGATCGTTTAAACATGAAGGAAGGGTGATCAGCCCTCCGCTTCAGGTACCAGTCCATGGTAATATTGAATAAATATTACAGTGAAAAAATCACTTATATTATTTTACCCCCCTTGGGAATCGAACCCGGGACCTCCAGAACGGTAGCCGAGCGTGCTGACCATTACACTACGGAGGCGGACAAAAAAAAATGTATATATATATATATATATATAAATATATATATATATATATATATATGTTTATATATACATATAAATATATATATATATAGATATATATATATATATATATATATATATATATATATATATATATATATATATATATATATATATACATAAAGAAAGCATTTTTTGAAAATATGGATTTATTAGATTGAAAATACCCTTGGATATGCATGTAGTCAGAAATCTATATTGGTCACGTGATAGATGACGATTCCTATAAAAAGACAGTTAAAATGTAGCGACAGATCATTGCTCCGGTCAAGACGAATGCAGCATCTTAAGGGAATACTCGCAAATGTAGTACGCGACCGGCTGCGCGAGGAGCCACACGTGTCTCCATGCATTTTTTTTTTTAGAATATACGTTATGTATGACTCCTAACTTTCAATAACTCTCTTATTTTCAAAAAAAACCTTATACAAAAACGGTATTTTTTAGCAAAAATTCAATTGCGTCAAATGTTTATTAATTTGTTAGGCTGTGGTCTCGTGGTTAGCGTCGCGGACTCTTGAGTCAGAGTTTCTCAGTTCGAACCCACTCAATAATGAGCCGTTTAGGCTCACAGAAATAGTATGAAATTGAAATATTTGTGTAAATAATAAAAACACAAATATCTCTCTTTTAAAAGAATGGGTATAAAGAAAATTAAATTGCGATTTAACGTATGTTGGACCTTGATTATTCTGGCCACGCAAGTATATTACATAAACTCAATTAATGGTACATATCACCCACATATAAAGGATATATGGTATCTATCAAACCGCAAACCGTGTGTTTATATTTAAGCTAATAAGCTAGGCAAAATCAGACCAGAGTGCAACCTCATTAACAGAATGAACAAACACTTGCATACAAAAAAACCCCGAAATGTTTTAAATGAAACTACAGCAAAACATCGATATAACGGACCTCTATTTGACGAACTTTGGATATAACGTACAAAAAATTAAAAAAGGTTCTCTTAATATTATATATGCTTGACCTTTCCCTTCCGGGGCTAAAATAAAAACGCGCTTCCCGGTGTTGGGTTGTCACTACACAATAAAAAATTTAAACCTGAAAAAATACGATATCCATAGCTAACCCCCTTAATTAATTATAAATGAAGCAAAATATTATTATATAATTTAGATTTATTTGCTGAAAACATTAAAAAACCATATGGCAACGCTCACGGGACAAGCATGTCGGAAGCCCAAGAGCTATTGCCGCTAGGCAGAGAACATTGAGCTTTGAACTCTTCACGCTTGCACAGTGCAAGTATGGAAGAGTGAGATGCGAATATAGTGTCGCGGTTCCTGCACACTCTTGTCAATATCAAACAGCAACGTCACTTCCCGACGAGTGTCTGAAAGCAATTGATATAATTTTGTTTGTATTTTGTATTGTTAATTTATATTTGAATATGAGTTTACAACGAACACCGGGTGTGTTATGGGGCGTATCCCTTTATGTATCTGCTTTATAGAGCTGTAATAGTAGCAGTATGGATTCGTTTCTGTGACGTCATTCGTTACCAACTTACGAAAACAACGTTTTTACGAAGGTAAATTTCGAAGTAAATGATGAATGAAAATATTAATTATATCGGCTGTTATAAACATAAGCCGAGTCTTACACAATCCTTTATAGGTTGAGTATGTTAAATTAGATATTCTTCCCGAGTGATAAAACCCAATTAGTCCGTTATATCGAGGTTTTACTGTACTCGCCTATTTCCATTTACCCAATTGAAAAAATCCCGTTGAAACCGAAAACCATCGCCTGCACTTCAAACTATCTATGCTTCAACTATCGCTTGAGCTTTGCTCTTAATTCAACCAGCCTTTTTGGCGGAAAGTGCCGCTAACCGACAAGCCGGCGTTGAATGTGTGAAAATTCGACGTTTTAACGGCCGGTTATATCTGGCTGCGGTTTTAACGAGTCGGGTTTACAATTTTATAGCCAGTAAAGAAATGCACGTGGCGCGGAAATTTATGACCGCGATGTGCAAAAAAAGTGTTCTGACGAATTTTCGCGGGAAATTCTGGGCGACTGCTTGCCAGCAAAACGCCGACACTGGTATTTTCAATTAAAAAATATGCTTTTAGTAAATATTTTTAAAAGGTCTTATAATAAACTTTAAAAATAGGTTTATTTACGTTTGTTCATGAAATACACGTTCATTTTTCCAACTTCTGACATGACCACTTTCAAGTATGGATAGTGAAAAAAATATTATTTTGCTTGAAAAAAAATTGAAGGCCATCATAGAAAACTTAAAAAGAGTTTTTTAAAGGTTTTGATAATAATAATAAAACCCTTATCCGCACCCCAATGGTGCATAGGGCACTGCGTCATATAAACGCAGTGTTATCTTGATCGTTTACACATGAAGGAAAGGTGATCAGCCCTCCGCTTCAGGTACCAGTCCAGGGTAGTATTGAATAAATATTACAGTGTAAAAATCACTTATATTTATTTTACCCCCCTTGGGAATCGAACCCGCGACCTCCAGAACGGTAGCCAATTGCACTACGGAGGCGAACGCTTAAAGGTTTTATGTTCATGAATATTATTTTAGATTTTTTTTACATATAACGAATATTGGTTGGAGTGGTACGACTAACGCACTGTTAAAAAATGTTTATGTTGGTCAAAAAACAATTTGAAAAAGTTATACCTTAAGTTTCTTTAAATAGCTTTAAGATTTTGAACAAACGAATATTCATAGAAACACTTAATCAATAAAAAATAATCAATAAAATAGACAAGGATCGTCTCACATATTGCTCATATGTCCCGTCTCGATGAGAAAACAATGCACGGTATCGCGAGGTTAAAAAAACGCATTTATTTTACGACTTAACCGCGAAATCGCGCACCCGGCGTAGGTACTTACCACGTTTTGTAGAACGGCCGCGCCTGACTGACGTTTCGAAGCGTTTTTTTTTCTTCTCGTTCGAAATTTGAAAAATTACCGCACTGAAGGAATAACAGCCATGTAAACTAGCGCGCTGTTTTATTTAAGAGCAGATAAAAATTTGAATAAAGAACCGCGCTCTTTTGTTTTGTGATTTTTTTCCGTTCCTTTTTCAAATAACGTTCGAAGATTCTTTATTTTGAATATGGTTATTTTCTCTTTGCATTTTCTTATCTCGAATTTGAACAATTGTATTGAAATATCTTCAAGTGTTTTCTTTTAGTCATTTTTCGACTTTTTATATATATATTTTCAAACAATTAAAACCGTATCTTTGTGACTTTTCCCAGCGAAGAAGATCCTGTGAATAATATATATATATATATATATATATATATATATATATATATATATATATATATATATATATATATATATATATATATATATATATATATATATATATATATATATATATATATATATATATATATATACATATATATATACTCTTACACGTCATAAAATGAAATTTATTGTAAGTAAATTAAAATGTGGAAAGAATGAGCGAAAAACTTTACAATAAAACAAAATTGTCAGGTGAAGTCGTTGGAAATAGGAGCGGAGGAAGAGCGAGGAAAACTTGGCATGATCAAGTATTTCAAATACTTGAAAGTAGTCAGTTTGACAGGCGCCATGCGTAGTTGGGTAGACGCCCGACTGCGAAAATGGCGCCATGGGTTCGATTCCCGAATGTTTTAAAATAGAGGATTCGGAACTCACATACACATAAAAGAGTTTCTGCTCAGTAAAAAGCTTATTTCATCTCACCAAAAGATGTCTCTAGTGAAATTCAAGTGAGTCAAGCACAATGTTTTGAAATTGGATCATATATTTATAGAACTTCCAAGAATTTGATTTGTGTGGTTGTCAATCATGTGTAGAATAGGTGAATGTTACACTGTTTCATTTCATTTCACCAATATATGTCTCTAGTAACATTCTAGTAATTCAAGCACAATGTTTTGAAATTGGATCATTTATATAAAATTTAAAAATATTTGAGAATTTGAGTAGTGTGGTTGTCAATTATGGGTAGAATTGGTGGATGTTACACGTGTGTAAAGTGATCACTTAAATCAGCCTGTTACGACTAACGGTACTGGAACACTTATGTAAGGGCGAAAAGAACAAAGCGACACCAATAAACAAAGAGCGAGCGCGACGTATATACGTTTGAATTTCAATCTTATCTGAGCACACAAAAATTTGTCCTCTACCCTTTATATACGATTTTAAAGGAGTCACATGTGGTGGGGACAATATTTTAAACAAATAAAGTCGATGAACTGCGTCTCTTTGTTCTTCTCGCTTACATTTATGTACATAATTTTAATACATTTTGAGTGTGTCCAAATACTTGTTCACAACACAACAAAACAAAACATGGCGCTTTTGTGAACAAGTATTTGGACACACTCAAAATGTTGTAAATAAATTATCTGGTCAAATTATAAGCTTAAATAATAAAAATGAAAATTGTATTATCTGGCGTTTTTCATGTGTGTGATTAAAATCCAGGATTCGGACCTCACATATTAATATAAGAGTTTCTGCTTAATAAAAAGCTTCTTTACATCTCACCAATAGATGTCTCTAGTGAAATTCTAGTGATTCAAGAACAAGGTTTCTAAATTGGTTCATATATATAGAACTTCCAAGAATTTGAGTAGTGTGGTTGTCAATAATGGGTACAATTGGTGAATGTTACACGTGTGTAAAGTGTTTACTTAAACCAGCTTATAACGGTCGTCAGCCCCGTAAATGCTCAGACTTCCATATTCTTCTTCATCTTTGATGAGATGTCAAAAAATAATATAATTTTAATACACAAATTCTTATAAAAAATACACAAATTTGGAAGGAACACAGCCTATAGTGGTCGTAAGTTCTGTAAATTCCCAGACTTCCATATCCATCATCTGTGTTGAGATGTCAAAAAAATTATATGAATATTTATCTATATTTAAACAATTTAGACGTTGAGTAAAACCTGCAGTATTTCAATTAGAGCCAATGTGATTGATGATTCAATTCATTTACAAAGTACTTGTCTTAAATCACTTGTTAAATTGTAAATAAGACCTCCCACTGATGAAATTTAGCAGCTTCGACCTGTCAGTGTAATCGGGGATAGTTGTAAATATTCATTACGGAAATATATAATCATAGCTGTATGAGGGGACCGCTGTATAAATATTCATAGTAATTTAAAATCAATAACTAGCTACTCCTAATGTAGCTAAAGGAGGGGTTAATTTGCATGAAGATACCCCGTCTAAGGGTATGTTCACCGGTTTTCAGCAAATAATAGAAGAAAACTGTTTATAATCCCTGTTTGTTGGATGATTTATGTTGACATGGAATAGGTACTATACACACACACACACACGCACGCACGCACGCACGCACTTACATCTCACCAATAGATGTCTCTAGTGAAGTTCTAGTGATTCAAGAACAAGGTTTCTAAATTGGTTCATATATATTGAACTTCCGAGAATTTGAGTAGTGTGGTTGTCAATAACGGGTAGAATTGGCGAATGTTACACGTGTGTAAAGTGATCACTTAAACCAGCCTATGACGGTCGTCAGCCCCGTAAATGCCCAGACTTCCATATTTTACATTTTTTCATTGAAAATAACTACTTTTTGTCCGTAGAAAATCTAAACAACTATTTTACGGACATTTCTTATTATAAATGGTTTCGCTAATCTATGTTTGCGGTGTGGTGTTACTACTTTAGACACCCTACTTTAGAGTCGTGTTCTGGTCTTATCTCTCTCGAAATTAGGGGTTAGTTTCGAAACCGTTTGAAGCCCAAAAATGTTGGTAATCCAGAGATAGAGCGTTAGTTCCCCGAGCGGCCGCCAGGGCGTATTCGCGGGATCAATTAATTTCGCGCCATTATTAATCAAACTGTCATGGCTGCTGACATTCTCCCGCCAAAACCCTTTTGTTAAAACTGCCACCGATACGGCTGACGCTGCCGTCCCTTTTACTCTAACTGTATCCTGCGGAAGAGTGAGTGAAAGGAGCACATGTTCTGGAATTAGTTGTATGACTGAATGCAGTGCCTCCTACAAAGTAAAAATTGCTTAATGCAGCATAGTGTGCATAGGTTCATAGATTCATATATTTGGCGTTTAATTTGTAGAACTCCATTTTAATTTATGTATTAAAAGACATTCGTTTGAAAATAGCATAACTATGCGAAACAATTGTCAGAAAATTGATTTTTATGTGTTTTTTTTAAACAATAAAATAACCAAGTATACTCAAAAAATCAGTGTTTACTTTAACATATAATACATAAATGCATAGGTTATCACAACAGAAAGTAATGTGATAAATATCTAATATGATCTAACTTAACCTAAACTAATCCTCCTAAAAATGTAAAATAACATGAAAATATTCCATTTTTCAGATTTTGTTAGTCGTTAAACTTTACTCCGTTGGTGTAATTTACTCCCTGTAGTGCAATTCTTAATGCGTTCAGCTACCGCACTGGAGGTCTTGGATTCATTCCATTTCCATGGGGGGGGGGGGAAATAATAAAAAAGAAATAGTATTAGTGATTTATCCCTCTAAATTTTATTTTATTTTACCTAGGACTGGGTACCTGAAGCGGAAAATTGATCACATTACCTTCAAGTTTGTAACGATCAAAATGACACTAAGCCAATATGGATAAGTGCCCTATGCACCATT